>NC_090187.1:29888314-30060814 GCF_024679245.1 Pseudorasbora parva | reverse complement strand
CCACTTTTAAGCTCTCAAAATTAGCTAAATGTAAAAAAATATGATCTGACAAGAGACCCTCTAAGGGTTGACCATGATGTCAGGTGAAGGAGAAGTGCTGTTTATTTTCGCATGAGCTGGTAAAGCACAACCCGGTCTGTAATAACAGGGTAGATTTCACTAAGCACCGCTTCCACTGACGCCACTGCTCACAGGAAACTAGTCACTTCTCTAAACACTCTCATTTGCCTTGTGAAAGGGTTTTTTTCATTACATATGAATTCATATTGTTATATCCTCAGGGACACTCTGAGAGGGAGGAAGAATTTATTGTTTTTAAAGCACCGCTATTGGTCTATTGTGTATATTATATGATCAAGACTGGAGCCATTCCTCTTTCTAATATAAGTGTTTGACCAAATGGAACATTTTTTGAATATACACTCACCTAAACGATTATTAGGAACACCTGTTCAATTTCTCTTTAATGCAATTATCTAATCAACCAATCACATGGCAGTTGCTTCAGTGCATGTAGGGGTGTGGTCCTGGTCAAGACAATCTCCTGAACTCCAAACTGAATGTCAGAATGGGAAAGGTTCTGCATGGTTGCTGGTTGTTGGAGTATTTCACAATCTGCTCTGTTACTGGGATTTTCACGCACAACCATTTCTAGGGTTTACAAAGAATGGTGTGAAAAGGGAAAAACATCCAGTATGCAGCTTGTTGATGCTAGAGGTCAGAGGAGAATGGGCCGAATGATTCAAGCTGATAGAAGAGCAACTTTGACTGAAATAACCACTCGTTACAACCGAGGTATGTAGCAAAGCATTTGTGAAGCCACAACACGCACAACCTTGAGGCGGAGGGCTACAACAGCAGAAGACCCCACCGGGTACTACTCATCTCCACTTCAAATAGGAAAAAGAGGCTACAATTTGCACAAGCTCACCAAAATTGGACAGTTGAAGACTGGAAAATGTTGCCTGGTTTGATGACTGTCGATTTAAGTTGAGACATTTAGATGGTAGAGTCAGAATTTCGCGTAAACAGAATGAGAACATGGATCCATCATGCCTTGTTACCAGGCTGGTGGTGGTGGTATAATGGTGTGGGGGATATTTTCTTGGCACACTTTAGGACCCTTAGTGCCAATTGCGCATCGTTTAAATGCCACGGCCAACCTGAGCATTGTTTCTGATCATATCCATCCCTAAATGACCACCATGTACCCATCCTCTGATGGTTACTTCCAGCAGGATAATGCACCATATCACAAAACTCAAATAATTTCAAATTGGTTTCGTTAACATGACTATGAGTTTACTGTACTAAAATGGCCCCCACAGTCACCAGAAACACAGTATTAGTATTTTGTTCCTAATTATCCTTTAGGTGAGTGTTTGATGGACTTTATGTATCAGTGAAGACATCTCTGCTGTTTTTTTAAGGGGATGCAATTAAAGTCTGTGAATCTGTCAAATATTTCTTTTATTGCATCTTGTAAATAGTGGAGAGTCAGGAAATGATGGGGTGAAAGAAGTGCCGGATTCGAATCTGCACCGCAGATGTGTGAACCAGCGCTAAATGAGGAAATTCTAGGCCACGTCTCTTGCTTCATTATTTTATTTTAGTTTTAGTCTACAGGATTTTATGTAACAATAATGTGGTGATGTAATTCTTGTGACTCAACAGAGGCACAGACATCTTTTCACGTGCGCACGTCATGGCTTTTACTTGGAAACAGGCACTCTGTAACTGCTTATGTCATTGTTTCTTAACTAATTTAAATTTCATTTATTTAATCACTACATATATAATGACCTGAGCACCTTAAAGGGATAGTTCACCCAAAAATCTACATTTTCATCATTTACTCCTGTTTTCTTCTTCTGTGAATCGTTTAAAAAAAAAAAATCCTAAAAATACATACATCTTTTGTTTTAAAGAACAAGTCATACAGGTTTTGAAAGACTGAAAGAATTCAGGTTTTAAAAGATTCTTGGGTGAACCATCCTGGTAAAACTTTACAATAAGTTTGTATTAGGTAACATTAACTAACCATGAACAACACCTCTGTCCAGCATTAGTTAATCTTTGTTAACATTAGATAATGAAAATACAGCTGTTTATGGTTTGTTCATGGTAGTTCACAGTGCATGAACTAATGTTAACAAGATTTTAATAATGCATTTGTAAATGTTGAAATTAACATTACCAAAGATTAATAAATGCTTTATAAGTGCAGTTAATTATTAGTTCATGTTAACTAATGTAGTTAAGTAATGTTAATCAATGAACGTTATTGTAAAGTGTTACCATCCTTTTAAAAGAAACCGAGGCAAATGATGTGTAAAGCCACAGTCAGACCTACACTACCATAAAAAATGTGGGGGTCAGTAACTTTTGTTTTGTTTGCAGTAATTAACTAATCAAAAGTGACTTTTAATGTTACAAAAAAAAATCTGTTTGAAATAAATGCTGTTCTTTTAAACTATTTTAAAATTTGTCAGAATCCTGGAAAAATGTATAATGGGTTCTACATAAAATGTCAATCACCCCAACTGTTTTCAAAATTGATAATAATATTTTTTTTTATAAAATCGACATATTAGAATGATTTCTGAAGGATCATGCCACTGAAGATCCTGAAAATTCAGCTTTGTCATCACAGGAGTAAAGTACATTTTTAAAATAGAAAACAGTTATTTAATTTTATAATAATTTTTCATAAGATTACAATTTTACTATATTTTTGATCAATTAAATGTAGCTTGATTAGCATTATAGGGTTCTTTCAAAAACAATAAAAAACTTTACCGACCCCAAACCTTTGAAGGTAGTGTATATTATTCGATTTCTTAATAGACTGTCATACATGATCACAGAACAATTAATCAGTGGACAATAATTTTATTCAAGTTGATGTGTTTTTATGCATTACTGCTTAAGACCTTTTACTTAGAAATCCAGGCTGTGAAGCGCTAGTAATCTCCCTCAGCACCGACAGGAGGAAACAGTCAGTTCTGTGTGGAGACTTGGGAAATTATACATCGACCATCAGTGCTTGAAGACTGTTTGTCCGCTGGGTAGTGGGGTAGAGAAGACTGGCGGTGGCCCTACTGTTTGCAAAAGCACTATACAAACTGTTCCTTTGAGTTTTATTTTGAGTCAGCAACCTTTTCCACTATAAAGAATGGAATTGTACTTTTACAAAATGTAAAAATAAAATAAAAAATGTACACACACAGAAAAATTATTAGCCAAAAGTACTTATGCGGTGAAATGATATACTAGCATACAGTACTGCATTGTACTATTTCTGTTATCTTTATATTGCAGAAATATTAACAGTAGTATGCTATTTCAAACATACCTTTTAGTGTTTCTTTTATATATATTCACTCTGAATATAAATCCGAATCTGTCGTTGACAAACCTGCTTGACTCTAAATTATAAAATATTCGCAACAAACAATATTTCAGACTCCATGTGAATAGGATCCTAGTGATGCATTGTATCGTTTTCAATTCTTGACACACTGTTTACATTTATAAGCCGTAACAGCTAAGTAAATGAATATGATAGCATACTTTATATCCTCAAGAATATTTGTCTGTCATTGTTCACTCCTAACATTGATGAGTGAGTAGATTAGAAGGGTGTGGGCACTAAACTGTAGACACGCACAGTCGCACACTGTCGCTCAACTTACGCTTTTCGGGATTCGAGTTGACAAGCATGGCGGACGGCACATCTTGGTTGATGGTTATAATAAGCAGTTCACTACACATGAAGAACAATGAGATGACGTCATCACATTCATGTCAACTTCATGAAGAAAGAATTTATTATGTGGATTGTCAGTGAGATGTGGCCCATCTAAATGCATTTTCTGTGTATGTCATGCGGGTCAAGCCACAGTTGTCTTGGACTCTATACTGACATTTATTGGTGTGGATGCAGAGTTGTTCATAGGCATTTTATTTCCTATTTGTCATTGTAGATTTGGATGTCATTAATAATTTATTCTGCTTCATAATTCGATAATAGGGGTGTTACCAAGATAAAACAAGTAGATTTCGGCTAGTCATGCTGATCTCAACATGGCGACCTGCTTAAATAGATAGTTTACCCAAAAATTAAAATTACCCCATGATTTACTGACCCTCAAGCCTTCAAGGGTGTATATAACATTCTTCTTTCAGACAATAAAAATAATATAAAAATATATAAAAATAATCCTGGCTCTTCCAAGCTTTATTATGGCAGTAAATAGCAGTTTAAGATAGATATTTTACTTTATAAAGTATAACTTTACAAAAAACTATCGATTCACATCAGAAGGTCTTTTTTAACCCCCCAGAGCTGTACTGGAGTACGTTTATAATGGATTTATATAAACGTTTATACAACTTTTTTGGTCTTCAAGTTTTGGGCAGCCATTTACTGCCATTATAATGCTTGGAAATGTTCAATATAACTCTGATTGTATTTGTCTGAAAGAAGTAAGTCATATACACCTAGGATGGCTTGAGGTTGAGTAAATCATCATTTTCATTTTTGGGTGAACTATCCCTTTAAAGAATTTGCTAAATGAATAAATGTATATGAGCCTGACATGACAAGATATATATATGTAATACACATCGTAGATGGGAAGGAAGGAGGCGGGAACCGGCGAGCGTTCAACAACATTTATTTCAAAATAATTAAACAAAACGAAAGTAAAACCGCGGGCAGCCCCTCACGGACGACTACCCGCAAACACACAAAATAAAACGTGGGCAGCCCCTTACGGACGACTGGCCACTAACACAAACACACGTAAAACAAAACTAAACATAAACTCCAGGCCTGGTCCTCTCTCGTCTTCCGCAGCCTTTTCTCCTCCTTTTATGCTCCCGTCACATAGCCGCGAGACGAGACCGGTGTGCCACGCAGCTGGCACTCGTCAACATTAATCACCGGCCCGCTCTCGCGGTCCCTCACCCCGCTGCCTGTCACACCACAATATATTTTGCTGCATGATTTAGGGAATAAAATGTGTGCTGTGTATAAAAAAAATACTAATAATTTGTTAGTGCTAGGGTTCGGGTTAGTAGAATACGTTGACTCGTAGTTGAAGCTATAAACAAAATCCAGATCCAAAACGCTTTCATGTTAACACACATGACACTAAAATAATACAATAAACATGTATTTAACAATATAAGATGTAACATGAATGTCTAATCTACATAACTGCAACAAAATTAATACAATTAAAAACCAAAGTGACAGAATTTTGGGAATGTCATTTTACAGCTTTTTACTGTAAATTTTATAAGATGATTTGTTCTTTTTACATCAAAAAAAGGTACATTTAACAGTTTTAATTTATTTTATTTAGGACACTCAGAAAAGAAGGTACAGAGCTGTCAATGGGGCGGTACCCTAAGGTACAAAAGTGAAAAGGTGCATATTTGTACTTTACTTACCCCTAAATGGTACATATTAGTAACATTTCACTTTTGTACCTTAGGGTAATGCCCCAGTGACAGCGCTGTACCTTTTTGTCTGCTTGTGGAAGGTTAGATATTTTGCAGTTTTTCTCCGTACATAGTAGATGAACTTATATTGTTAACCAGTTTCTGTATTTTACAGTATTTTACAGTTAAAACTACAATAAGTTTTAGTAGTGTGGAACTGTAATCTAAGCTGCCATGTAGGTGGGAAATAAATCTCTAACTTTTCTCAGCATGGAATAAAGGGCCTTGTCGGTTTGACCATTAGTCTAATGGTTGTGTCACGGTCATCTTTTGGGTCGGAGGTCGACATGCTAATAAGGCGGCTCAATTCTCGTGGCGTTTTCACACTCGCACACATTGCATGCACACCCACTTACTCGCACACAAAAACCACACCACCCCGGGAACGTCCAGATTGTTGTTTTCCAGGCTCTGGCTGTTAAACTAAAATGTGCGATGCAGCAAAGTGCTGATGTGTTCATTCTCTGTAATTAGAACATCCCACCAGTTCCAAGGAAGAGGGAAAAAAACCTAAACTAATGTTTAATTTGCCTCCTGCTCAAAGGCAGGCCTTTGTTATTGCCACTGCAATTAACTTTATGCAGAGGCCTAGGCATTTCCTGTGATTGATGTAATTTGCATAGAACAAATCAGAATGAGAATCGAATCCCCGCCACCCCCACGTGCACACAAACACACATTTTTACATGACACCTCCATCAGTGGCCTAGCAACAGTCACTACCATGTTAGAATGGCATTGTGTGAAGGATTTAGAGTGTCACTGCCAGCCTCTTAGGAGCCCTGGCCCCCATGAGTGCCCGTGCCACCCCCCCTCCCACACGTTACCACGGCGATGGGATTCCATAGTTGCTGCTGCTAATTGAACTGCTTGATTATTAGGCACGAATGGCAGAAATAGACGGATGTCTGCACATGTAATTAGACACGAATCTTTCCCCCCTACACACGGTCACACTTGGATAGGGCTGCTAACCGAGTCTGGTCTGATATTAACCATTCTCAAGTTGCTACGTGACCCTCACTGTCCACTAAAATAAGCACACATGGTCAATGAGTGCTTAGTGGTCAGATTTAATGGAATGCAGCTGTAATTGTGAAGACACATCCTCGGTTTGCCTTAGACATGCCGGTGGGGCCTTTGGAGATTTTTTTGTGTTGCGTGTGTGTGTTTGTGTGTGTGTGCGTGCATGCTTTCTAACAGGTGTGTTTGCACCGGATGGTCCCGAGGGAGAGGAACTAAAGAAGTGTGACTAGTCACATGACTCTCTTTACAATTCAGTTAGGAAGGTGTCAAGAGACTTAGCCCAGAACTGCATTACCAAAAAACATGCATTTAAAATGCTTACAGGCTGAAATGTAAAGAAACTATTTATTTAATTATTTATTTATGCACCGCCTGAAAATGTTTAAATCTACATAAAAAAAAGTTTATTTATTTATTTAATATGTGCTTTAATATTTGGTAGAGCAGTAATTATAAATAATCAAATGATTATACAGTCTATCTGTTTACTCTTTTTGTTCCCTACACATTGCTATATTCGTGAGTGACAGCCTTATAAACTGCAATTCACTGTGTATTCTGACACCTTTCTGTCAGAACCAGCATTAACTTCTTCAGCAATTTGAGCTACAGTAGCTCATCTGTTTGCTTTCACTCCCCACGTGCATCAATGAGCCTTGGCCGCCCATGACTCTGTCTCCGGTTCACCACTGTTCCTTCCTCTGACCACTTTTGATAGATACTGACCACTGCAGACCAGGAACACCACACAAGAGCTGCAGTTTTGGAGAGGTTCTGACCCAGTCGTCAAGCCATCACAATTTGGGCCTTGTCAAACTCGCTCAAATCCTTACGCTTGCCCATTTTTTCCTGCTTCTAACACATTGACTTTGAGGACAAAATGTTCACTTGCTGCCTAATATATCCCACCCACTAACAGGTGCCGTGATGAAGAGATCATCAGTGTTTTTCACTTCACCTGTCATAATGTTGACCCTGACCAGTCCACCATTATTACACAGAAAAGATCATTGAATACACGTTAACCTTTTGAAACAACATGCCCCACTTTTGGAAACTGCATTGTTTTGTCTACATGGGGTAAGTTGTCACAATGGAACCCGTCTTCAAAGAGCAAAATACATTTTTTAAATGACTTTCCATGTTTTCTGTCATTTTGAGCGTTATATCCCCTTCCTTGTGTTTCTCCTCTTTCCTTTTTTTGGTCTCCCTCTCGACCACTCTCCTGCTGGAATGACGCGACCATGCTCCCAATCTATATTTCAAAGTGCGAGGAAAGGAATTCTGTAATGAGTTCCCCATCTCCCCCACTAGCCGTGGAAGAAACACTTTGTGAAACTAATTGAAACTGGCGTCTGTGTGTTTGGGGGTTGCATGGATTTTTTACAGCATCATTCTTTTTTTACTGAAATCTCTTTTCCAGGGATGAAACGTATGTCAATTAGCTTGTATTACTGTGCTTGGAGTAAATGTGGTATTTTTAATCAAATGACCAATACCATCATCGACATTGAGGATGACATGTCCCTCCTGATAGTCCGATTAGTGGTCAACCGAGTGAGTTTTCCAATGGTTAGTTTTTTAGATTATTACATTTAATCCCTCCGAATGCTTCATATTTTATTACAACTTCAGTTTAAATTTCCTATTTCTTACCTGCCATGACAAGATCTGAAACGTAAACATGTTTTTTTCCTCTCAGACGTCTCTTATAGATGATATAACCATGCAAACAGGCAAAGGCATTTGGCTACGTGAGTTACGTGTGTGTTCAATCTAGCAGACTGAAACTCCCACCCAGTGCACAAACATACATTCTGAGAGTGTTTTATGTCTCTCAATTCATGCAGGCAGTGTGTAATGGACCAATGTTAGCCGGCATGCTACAGTATTTCTACATACCGCAGGCGTCGCAGTGGAAATTTACAGTCAATAGTGGTTTGAAAAACTTTAACCACCTGTGTTTTTCCTTCAAGGGGAGGCAAAGATTCAGATAGGCAAAAAAGGAATGGAGAGAAAGAAGATGATAGAAAGTCAAAAGCAAGGCCTAGACAGACAAGACTCAGATTGTAAGAGAATAATGGACTCAAATGCAGTTTTCTTTGTTGTGCTTGATTAAACTTTTCACATTTTCACACCATAAGGGTTTGGAATATCATGATGGTGAGCACATTGTAACAGAGTTCTCATCTTTGTGTAAATGTCGATTTCAGATCAAATGACTTGCAGAAAGAAAAGCTGTAAGAGATGGAAGGCTGGATGAGGGGAATGTTGAAAAGGAGAGGTGGTGTAGATGTGTTTGAGGAGGGTCACAGAGGTGTAGGGAATGGGGGACGGGTTCGTGGATGTTATTTCATCTTATGTCACGCCGAGAAATCAATCTGAGTCATTATATGTTGCAGAGGGAGCCGGTCTGAGCTCAGATTGATAGCTGGGCAAATAATAGCACCTATGATTAGAATGGCTGGGCTGTCCAATTAAAAAAGCAGCCATTGACGGGAGGGATGTGTGTGTCTGTGCTGTGCTCATCTGCTGGAGGATACTCTTTTGATAGTTTCTGGTTTAATCTTATTTTTGCACTCGATTGGTAGAGTCAGGGTGCAAAATTAACAATCGCCAAGCAGCAAATGTGACAAATTGGATAATAAACAGTTAATAAAACGGAGTTGCTCCCAATTGACCTGACCGTTTTATGAATTGCACCATCATGGTTTTAAATCACACTGCAACAATACTGACCCTACAGCATTTTTTATCTGATATGAGAGCATAGAATCAAAGTAATGTTCTGTTGTATACACTACCATTCAGTAAGTTTGTATTTTATTTTAAATTTTATTTTTGTCATATACTCTCATATACATTCTTATATACTCTAAGACGGTTTTTATTTCGTCAAAAATACAGTAAAAACTGTAATATTGTGACATGTAGCATTTCCTATTAGTTTTTATTAAGTATTAGTACTTAAATATTGAGTATTCTTATTTCTAGTTTGTGTGTGTGTGTGTGTGTGTGTGTGTGTGTGTGTGTGTGTGTGTGTGTGTGTGTGTGTGTGTGTGTGTGTGTGTGTGTGTGTGTGTGTGTGTGTGTGTGTGTGTGTGTGTGTGTAATCTTTTCAGGATTCTTTGATGAATATACAACATACAGAGCATTTATTAAAATTGTTATTCTATTTTTTACTATATTAATGTCTTTACCGGCAAATTGAATCAGTACATCCAATGCTGAGTAAATGTATTTTTTATCTTTTTTTTCTTTTTTTTTACACATGTAATAGACCTAAACTGCAATCTGTCAGACTCCTTTTTATTGTTTAAATGTAAAAAAAACCAAAGAGAACATTATCAATATTTTACATTCAAAGTTGAATAAACTCATTTTTATTCATTTTTTCATTACGCAATCCCATTAAACCAAAAAATCTGGCTTTTATGCATTATGAAATAATCCCAGATGTTGTCTCTCTATCATTTCTCTCTCTCTCTCTCTCTCTCTCTCTCTCTCTCTCTCTCTCTCTCTCTCTCTCTCTCTCTCTCTCTCTCTCTCTCTCTCTCTCTCTCTCTCACCGTTTCTGGTGTTATTCTGCAATATGTGCTAAAAGCGACAGTTAATTATTTTTTACTTTCAAGTTTACGTTACGAGCTCATTTTCATGCAGTTCAATAAAATCGCTAGTTTAAGTAAAACACCTGTACTGTAGCTTGAGCAGTTGTCATTGTCACAGGCACAATATCGGCACAATCTTCCTCAAGGACATGTATAGCAGTTGCTTTGATAGGAAACCATCTGCCATGAACATAAATGTCATATAAAATGTAAACCGTTGAATTGAACGCAATCATGCCCCACAGTAAAACTAGCTCATGAGCAATATCATTTTCTCAGCACATACAGCATGACATGATTTATCAAAGGCAAAGGCAAGGTGTCCACATGTGTGGCCTCCATCTCCTATCGGAGCTCATACGTTAATGTGCATGTTTTGAGCTATCATCATGTTGGAGACTTTCAGTAATAAGGGTAATATGATAATCATAACTTCATAAAGAGGGAACAAAAACTCACTCGATCCATCAGTGTTTTTATTATATTGCCCATGACTAAGCTAGACTACAGCTGGCAGCTGGGAAAGGATCATAGGGAGAAATAGAGAGAGAGAGATGAGGGCAGAGAGGAAATGCAGCTGTGCTCTTGGCACCCAGCTCTGTCCTGGTGTATGAGACAGACCAACTCATTTCCTGTCTCTTGACCAGGGCGCCCTCGTCCACCACCCTGTTCTTCTTTTCTTTCTTTTTTTCCCCCTCTGCCCATATTCTCATAATTCCGCACTCTCTCTAGTCTCGCGTTCCTTCATAAGTGCTGTATTATGTAATTTTGTAAAGAGGTCGTTCACAGACATTTTTTTATCTGTTGGTCATTGTATGAATGCGGCAGATGGATTTGCTGCACCTCGTACCATGTGCGGCACAGTTTAAAGATGCTGTGTCAAGTTAAAAATAGCTCACCTTATGACTCGCACACAGAAGATCAATGTCCGTTTTAAAACGACAGACCAAACGGATGAATCCTGGGCCGGGATGGGAATTTCAAGTCTTTATATTAACAGCT
Organism: Pseudorasbora parva; assembly: GCF_024679245.1. Classification (NCBI taxonomy): domain Eukaryota; kingdom Metazoa; phylum Chordata; class Actinopteri; order Cypriniformes; family Gobionidae; genus Pseudorasbora; species Pseudorasbora parva. The sequence continues at coordinate 30,049,667 of NC_090187.1, read as the reverse complement.
AAAGCGATTTCAATAGAGTTTAAAACCTATTTTTTAACTAAAAACAAAAGATATATAGGCCTATTCTTCTTCTTTAATTGATTATTTTATATTACAATAGTAATAATACAATATTAGAATCTCAATCGTTTATAACTCTGGAACTCCTATATGTAATAAATACATACAATATATTTTAAACATTATTTAATATTTTTATGATTTCATATATTATAAATGAATAAATATATAGTAGGGCTGTGCGATACAATTATTTAAAAACTGAGAATGATACCATTTGTGTTTCTCATTCTTTCTGGAAAAAGATTCTATTGCTACAACTTCTGAAAGTGGCTAGCAGTGTTTTAGCAAAAATGTATGTTTTAAAAAAATGTGTGTGTGTATTTAGTAGTTTGAGTGTGTAACAAGACAAGAAACAGAACTGAAAGGGGGTCACATGCTGTCAGAGAGGCCGCTTGTGCGCACGTTTTGGTGTGTGTGTGTGTCAGACAGCGTGAGACTGCAAGGAGTTGTTTTTTGCAAGTTTTTGCCTTTATAACTTTTTAACATCAAGCAAGTCACATATGTAACAGTAGTCGTGTGCTCAGTCTATTCTCTGCTATGTGCCGACCTAAAACATACACTTTTCACAATGTTGAAGTAGCCTATTAAAATCATTCAGTTATTGTGTGCCGTTGCGATATGCATATCGCGATATTTACATTTGCGATATTTCTATAATTTCGATATATTGTGCAGTCCTAATAGTGTATGCATCTGTTGCCCTCCAGCTACCTTTTTTTAAGCAGACTCCTCATCCACAAGGCTTTCATCGCGGTATCATTTTTCCAACCATCTCTGTCTCTCACCGCTCAATCACTTTTCTGTCTGCTCCACCTGCCTCCGTCTCAGTTCTCCTCGAGTCTCATGTCAGATGTGCAGCGTCGAGCCGCGTGTTGCAACGGAGCTCTTTTAGGAATCTCTGGGGAGAGTTCAGAGCACGACTCACTGTCGTGCTTTGTCGTAGCTCTCAAGATTTGTGCGTGTTTGGGTTTGGGGTGTTGTCCTGACCTGGCTGGACTCTTTTGGCATGTTTAGATAAGTCTTGTAGAACAGCTGGAAGTACCACAAGTTATATCTTATCCTCTCCGACCCCATCATCTGATTGTTCATTATCATCATGTATACACATATGAGAGTTAAAAGATTGTAAGGTGTTGTGTTGAGATGTTTTAACTATTTTGTTGTATCTCATTACAAAGTTCTACTAACTATGGCTCCTGCAAATTGGGTAGCTGCAGGTATCGTCCTTTTCAATTTAATTATGTTGATATCTTCTTCACGACCTTTTACATTTTTGAAGGCTTGCATGTTATGACAATCACTATAGGGATACAATGCCTGCAACACAGATTGTTTATGCAATTTATCAAAAAACAATGATTCCATTTGGTTGATGCGAAAGAGTAGGATTTTTTGTAATTGAAAAGAGAAAATCCATTTTTTTTTATATTTAGATTTTAATGTTATATTTTACATTTTTATATTTATATTAAAATATATATTTTTTAATTTTGTATTTATTTGATATAGTTCTAAAATAAAATAGAAAAAAATATGAAAATAAAACATTTATATATTTATATTTTAATATTTGTAATCATATTAAATATATATATATATATATATATATATATATATATATATATATATATATATATTTAATCATGCAGGAAATGTACTACTTTATAAATGTCCTCAAATACCTATTTCCTCAGTCTTTTTCTGCAATCCCTGAATACATACATATACTAAATTAATTAAATCAATGTAGCAGTTTGAAGATATGCTAGATAACTAGTGAAGTAAGCTGCCGTTAGAGAGTAACCGCCTTCCTTCCAAACCTTAATATAATCCAATTGTATTAACGCTGTTGTGTTTGTAAGTTTATTCTAGTAAACAGAGTCCTCTTTGTCTAGTGTTTTTGAAATGAGAGGTTACACTCCACTGTGGACACTTGCTTTCAACACATGCCAACTAACTTCCACGGAAGGATCTTTGCGCTGTTGCCCCGGAGAGGCCGCACTCCCTGAGCCTTTGCTTTTGTACGTTTTGTCCGCGAGACTGATCGTTCCCCTAGGCCGTAGAGGTGTATCCGTACAGAAGTGACACCTGGTTTGCTCTCTCCACAAATCTCTAAATTAGAGCTGTCACATGCCTGCCTGTATCACGTCATAGCTATGAGATTGCCTACGCAGGGCCCTTGTTTAGAATGATGGGTGATTTGTCACTGTTTTAATGCCTTTTCTTTATAGTCGCCGTTCCGAGAGCGGGTCGACGTGTCTGGTTTGTCATTACTTGCTCAAGGACAGTTTGATACCGTTATCAGTGACATTAGAGTGATATTGGATGCTTTATTCTGTCATTTTTCACCAGTGTTTACCTGATAAACGAATCTGTCCAGGTGTTAAGTTCCCTGGAGTGTGAGAGCAAAAGCCAGTCACGTTACATGAATACACACACACACACACACACACACACACACACACACACACACACACACACACACACACACACACACACACACACACACACACACACACACACACACACACACACACACACACACACACAACACACACACACACACACACACACACACACACACACACACACACAGCAGGAGAGGGTGTCTTCTTTTAAAGTGCCCCTATTGTGGTTTTTAGAATATTGCTTTTCATGCAGTGTGTAACATAGGTGTTTGGGAATTTTGAAAAATAGAAAGTGCGCAATAAATAGTTTTTGCTCTTTAAAGAGGGGTCAGTACTAGTGCCAGGCTAACGTACCCACTGTTATTGATACAGGTCCCGCATGTGCACCGCAATAAGTTAGAAATATACACACATCAGTTTGTTGATGGACATACACTTATTAATGCTGATGGTGAGGAATTACAGCTGCAACATCTCATAATGTACCTCAAACTGAGTAACTTATCACTAAGAAATGTCCTGCAAGTCATCCTTGCGATGGAGGTTCGGGTTGAATAACTAGCTCTTCCGAAGTTTCATGTTCGGACTCATGATATTAACTTCTGACGTGCTGTAAGCAATATGCCAATTGTAACAGACTGGGCCTCTGACCAATCAGAGCAGAGCAGGATCGCGGAAAGGATGGATTTAGAGAGACTGATTCAACCATTGAGACTTTTGAGAATCAATTAACATTGTGGTGATGTGCTTGTCTGGCTATCACCAGACCAAGCTCAATTTAAAATTGTACATTGGTCTGGGGAGTCTGCTCTGTATTTTCTACTCCACAAGAGGTGTGTTTAACGGGCATTATTCAAATGACTCTGTACCAAGCTTGCAGTATCCCGCTCAGATACTGAAGCTTTTGCGCCTCGATCGCCCCCCCGGTGACCGGTCCCAGTATAGCCGCCCCTCTGTGTTTTCTAATGGACGCAAGGCAAACTAAACAATAAAAATACACTTCAAATATTTTTTCCCCAAAGTTAGTTTATGTCATTGTAGGCAGTTATCATCTCGATGATTTCATATCAAGTGTACGTTTTTAAAATAAGTTTAGTTTTAGTTAGTTATTTGATGCTATAACAACGGGGGGTGTGACGTCATGATTGACAGCTGAGACTGACGGCTTCTCTGAGTGAAGTTGTCACTGAGGCACTAACAGACTTTTTTCTGAATTTTTGGGAGCAGATTGAAGCTTTAGCTTTAATTTCTACATTTCCATAACTGTTTATTTCACACCAACATAATTAATTGTTCTGCATCTGTGAGAGTGTGGGCGGGCTTTTGATATCACGACAGTACTTCCTGCTCTCTACTGCGCAACTCCGGTCCCGAAATCATTACTACGCAGACTCGGTCCCAAGATGTCAGTGCCGTGCAGGCCGCCTGAAAGCTTCAATCTGGCAAGCGAAAACGGATGATGTCGATTCGTCCATATTTTTTTACGGTCTATGCTTTGTACGCAATTGGATAGTCCTTCAACCAATCAGACCACAAGAGGCAAGATCATCGGGCAACAACCCATTGCTTCTCTATGTTAAACCCTCCAATAGCACGCCAGGTTGATAAGCCAGTCTGTGATTGGTTCCCACAAAAGTGTAACAGAAACAGTAGAAGTGAATGTACAGGTTTCCAGACTGAGTTGCCGGACTAAATTAAATTCCTGCAGATTAGGCCGGGTTTATTCAGTCTAGTGATGTGCTATATATAGTATGAGAAAATGAAAGCTTTTTTGATCTTTGATGCACGTAAACCTGTTGTTGGACTTCCAAAACTAAATTGGGAAACTTTAAAATAGTATGACAGGGGCACTCTAAATTTATATAAAAATAAGGTAAAGGTTAATTAAACAGTGTTAGCCCTCATTCCCAAGTATACAAAATATACGAAAAATAATGAGAACCATTTAATGATTGAGAACCAATAATAAATGATGCTGAAAATTCCGCTTTGCCATCACATACATTTTTAAATATATTAACTTGAGAACATGATTGATAATAAGTGATTTGCAATGTTAAAATCAATTCCAGCCAACATATGAATACACAATACCAATACTCATTAACATTTGACTAAAAATCAAAGAAAAGGTCAATCGAAGTTCATTCCTTATTGATGTTGTTTGAGTTAGCAGCGGTAAGGGGGTGGAGCTTAGATAATGGCTAATTCCTAAATTCTCAGTTGTTCCCAACCCAAAATGTGTCATCATGTGTCAGCCGGAGCGGTCATGTGTTAGCCAGACATCCTCTCGGCTGTAAACACTTCACTTTGTGTATATGGTTGTTTAGTGTGTGTGTGCACGTACATGTGAGGTGACCTGATGCGTCTTGGCTTTATCCCCAAAGAGACAGATGTGCAAATGCATTGTGTGCGTACATATTCATTCTCTCTCTCTCTCTCTCTCTCTCTCTCTCTCTCTCTCTCTCTCTCTCTCTCTCTCTCTCTCTCTCTCTCTCTCTCTCTCTCTCTCTCTCTCTCTCTCTCTCTCTCTCTCTCTCTCTTTCTGGCAGCTGTGCGTAATCAGGATAATGCATCTACAGCCTCAGTGTATCTGACCCTGGAACTGTGCTTTCAGTCCAAACAGTCCTCTCCATGTCTGCATTAAGCTTGAACAAATCTTTTTATCTTGCCATCAATACAAAGCAGTAAATGAGGATCTCATCATCATTTGTTACAGATTTCTTTCATTAGTGGTGTTTGCAAAGGCAATCATAACTTTTTTTTTCATAATCGTTTATAGGGAGTTTGAAAAAAATAACATATCTGTGTGAAACACCCTGGCAACGCTGTCGCAGTTTTAAATACACACTTAAAATCACCATAAACACCTTATTAACCACATATCAATGCCCAGAGGTATTTTAATACCACATTTTCCATGGAACAATTGCTCCCCAGCCAGAAGAGGACAAAGGCAGATTACACCTCCTTTTTTAATTGAGGTTAGACAATGAAAACAAAAAAAGAGGTAATTTAGTTCTTCGTACTGAAGAATGAAACAATTAGGTATTGTTATGGAGAGCTCACGGCGGGTTGTATGGGGTGGAGTTAATCACCTGTCAGAGCAAGAGTTAATGAAGAGATCCCCCTCTGTTCTTTTCAGCGTGTGAGAAAGACACAAGGTCAGAGATACTATTAGTATTGAATATAAATGTGTGACGTGTTTGATTGATGAACAAATAATTTCACCTGGTTCCTTTTTAGTGATTTTGGTAAAAAAAAGAAAACGAAAAAAAGAATATACAGTATGTTTTATGAATGTATGAAAATGTGAAGCTGCACAACTGTTTTCAATACGAAGAAGTAGAAATGTTATCTGAGCACCAAATCTGCCTATTAGAATGATTTCCGAAGGATAATTTGACTCTGAAGACTGGAAGAATGATGCTGAATATTCAAATAGAAAACAATATTACTGTTTTACTGTATGTATAAGTGATGTATGGACTATATGTTTTTTATTTGTTTTTAAACAGCAGACAATGTATTGTATAGATAATAAAAGTCTATCTAATTTTATATATATATGTAATATAAATTATATAAATAATATATACTGTATATATAAATGATGAGCATAGAGACTTATTTCAAAAAAGTTTTTATTTCATATATATATACTGTATATATATATATATATATATATATATATATATATATATATATATATATATATATATAGACTTTTTGATAGAAGTAGATAGAAGATCATCATTTATTTCAACAAAAATACATTAAAACTATTTTATAACTAACTAATATTTTTACAAATTAAAATAACTTATATTTGAATTATTCTAAACTGTAATTTACTCCTGTGATGACATGCAGGAATGAATTTTCAGCATCATTTCTCCAGTCTTCAGTGTCACGTGATCCTTCAGAAATCATTCTAATATGCATATTTGGTGATCAGGTAATATTTCTTCTTATTATTAATTTATTATTATTATACTTATTTTTAATATTGAAAACAGTTGTGCTGCCTTACATTTTTATATATTTAAAAAACATGCTGACTATTCTTTTCAGTTTTAGTTTTTTCCCCCATACCAAAATCACAATAAAATAAACCAGTTGAAATACATGCTGTACATATGTGTGTGATAAGTGACTGTCAGAAAACTAGCAGGTTGTTGTACTATAAAGTATATCAAATGTTTTATTTATTTTTTACTTTGGAATAACATGCACTGATTAATCATGCACAATGAGATTTTGTATGAAGAAAGTGAACAATGTAATTTGTGTACTTTACTCAAAAACGAACTGAATGCTCTCAAATCTTTAAAATGAACCCGACTTCACAATGCCAGTGTTTTGTAGCGTTTTTGCTTTGAACCCTTGCGTTCTGGTCCTTTTTACACATTTCCCCAGCGTATGACAGCAAGATCTTATTCCATTCCATTTTTTATTATTAATTACACTGCCTCTTATCACCCCCGTGTGTGTGAGGGAGAGAGATAGCGTGAGATATTGTGTTTGTGTGAAGGCAGAAGAATGCAGCGTGGCTAATTGCGTTTGGCCGTTTGTGGTGTAACGTATCTGCAGGCAGATTAAGTGCTCAGTCCTGAGAAGCACAATAAACGCAAACACACAAACCTGTCTCTCTCTCTCTCTTTCATTCCCTGCGACTGCTTGCCTGTGTGTCTGTTTCTCCCGGTCTCTGTCTTTGTGGAGAGAGCAGGATTTCCTCTCTGACACATAGGAGAAAGGAGAAATCTGGTTTTGCCAGAGCTTTTAGTGTACATATATCCAAGTGTTTGATGTATGCTGAGTCTGACACCTTTCTGCAATCTCAACACACAAACACATATTCTCAGGACTAATGCTTCAAGTCATCATAATTATGTTATTTAAAAAATGTATGTTATCGTTCAAAAGTTGTGGGTCAGATAAGCTCTATATATAATATTATTACAACTGTTTTTATTTTTATAAAAATGTAAGATATATCTGTGAATTTTCAGCATAATTAGCCTTCAGTGTCACATGATCCTTTCTTTAGAAATCATTCTAATATGCCGATTTGGCTCTCAAGAAACATTTCTTATTACCAATGTTAAAAACTAGTGTGGCTTGGCCTTGAAAGTATTATTTGTTTCTGAAATAAATGAAAGAAAACAGTCTCTAACTCACCCTCTTCTGTAGCGCGAGGAATTGTGGGTACAATTATCCCAGAAAACATGCACAAAACTATACTAGTTTTAACAAGCTGTGATTTGAGATGCACTATACTCGTATTTTTGCATACTGTAGAATGGATAATATGTTAATTTTGGATTCCAACATAGACACAGGACATCAGCCACCACCTGTTCTCCAGAAGTGCAACTTCGACACACAATATTTAAGAAAATCTGATTACATGTGGAGGTGTGTTGGACTGCTGGACTGTAGAGGAGGTGGAAGACAGATAAGAGTCAGATGGAGGTGTGATGGAAGGGGGTGGCACATTACTGATTTATCTGGTCAGTGTAGGTATCTTCTCTTTGTCTCATAATCAAAAAAAGAAAGAAAAGAGGAATAGCAGCCTTGTGTTTCCCAGAGGCAGTGGGCTGAGATGGAGGCTGTGGGAGAGAGTGTGGTGTGTGGCCTCAGAACTGCTAAGCAGAAGGGGTTTGTGCTAGTGATAGGCAGATGCATATCAGCCAGGCCGATTTACTGGCCTATTTTTGGCCGATAATCAGAAGAAGCATCTACAAACAGCCTTGTGAATGAACATTTTCTGTTTTCAACATTTTTAGGAGACATTTTATGCAGGTTTATGCAAATATCTAGGGCATGCTGGTCAATGACCAGTATCATTATCGGCCAATATAACGGCTGATTTGCTATAATTACATTGGAATATGCAATGTGATTAATGTGAATTATCCATTGCTAAGCATTATTAAGTTTTGGGTAAGTAAGATTTTATTAATGTGTCGTGTTCACCAAGGCTCCATTTGTTCAATCAAAAATAGTTATTGTGAAATATTACTTACATTTAAAATAACCGTTTTCTATTTTAATGTTTAAAATATAAGTTATTCCTTTGATGGCAAAACTGTATTTTCAGCAGCCTTTACTCCAGTCTACAGATTCTCCAGAAATTATTCTTATGTGCCTATTTGTTCCTCTAGAAACTTTTATTATTAAATTCTTATTGTTAAATTCTTATTAAATTTCAAACCTTTGGATTTGTTTAGTATACATTTCAAAAGAACAGTAACATAAATTAATGTATTTATAATAAAAGAAATAAAATAATAAAATATATGTATATGTATAAATGTCTTTAAATAAAATAGGTTGAACCAGGTGTCTATTTATGTATAAATAAGCATTACATATTCATTTGGATGGCTTAAATGTATGTATGTATCTATAAATAAATACATACTGTACATACATACTTACATACATACATTAAAAAACTGTTAAAAATCAGTTTTTTAGATTTTTTAAAGAAATTATTTGATTTAGCAGCACATATTAAAAGTGACATTAATAAGCATGTAAATGTCCAGAGATAAGCTCATATTTCAGTATATTTAGTGAATATATTCATTTGACCAATTTTGCGCTTATATCTATATAATATTGGCTGCCTTGCTGTCTAAAATAAAGCATTTGTAATTGAAAAGCCCGTACATTGCTATAGCTCAAACTAATGGTCAACCACAGTACAACACGACAGCAAAAAAATTGCACGTCATATTTGTGTTGCAATAATACTAGAAGGCTCGTCCACTACTGTCACTATTGTATGATTGAAATTGTTCCAGACCACACTCAAACAGAGACAACAAGACAGAATCATTTATTCTGCTGATATAATGTTTTAATCTTGGGTGTGTGTGTCTGAGAAAGTTGTGGGAAGAGAGTTCCACTTGTAGCGCATTTCACTTGGGGCCCGACTGCAAATGCGAGAGCGTCCGTTAGGACACTCATTCTGTGGACCTTTTCCTCGAGCAGAAAGCTCTTGACGTGACCCACATACTTACACAGACTGCTTAAGAGATTGCTGAGGCGAAAGAGAGAAAGAATGAGACAGTGGGCGGAAGAGAGAAGAAAAGGAGGAGAGGGAGTTAGAGTTGAGGGCTCATGACTGATGCAGCACCCTGCGGGCTCTTACAGATGGATGGGAGAGAGGGGCTGGGGTCACTCAGGTGGAATGCAACTTCAAAATATGTTATTGGCATGATTGTATTGTACACAATTTATTTAACCCTTAAAGGGGTACTTCAGCGCTGGGAAGATGAATCTGTATTTAAACTGGGTCATCATGTAGAAATATAAATTATTTTTTTATTTAGTGCCTTCTAGACTGAAAAAAGACAAAAAAAATGTATTTTTGTCTCATGGGGATGAAAGACAACAAATCCCAGAATGCTTCGCTGCCCTGTGAAGCCACTCCCAAAGCCACCTACTGGATTACTGTGACTGAGTTGGAGAAGACACTACAATTAAAAACTGAACGTGTCTGTTCAATATAATGAGTGAGTCGCTGCGCGAGTGTCACAGCACAAACGCTGCAGGAGTCAGATTACATTTACCGACATGAATGAGCTCTCATGATGAGAGCTGAGGTAATCGTGACCACGCTCGTGGCACACATTCACAATGCGTGTTCAGTGTGGTGCGTTTTCATTCCTTTGGAAGCTTAACTTTCATAGAAATTAATTTGAGAATTTGAAACACATCAGCTGTGAGCTGTGATCTCCCATCCCCCATGTGCGGGTTGAAAACATGTGGAAATAGCTCCCTCTGCTGGCTGTAGTCTTTAGCCTTTGGCCAAAAATTCCAAAGATGATGCAAGCATCATCAATTTGGGTCACGGGAGGAATTTTTCCAGAAATAAAATGCGAGGGGAAAGCACAATCATTTGAATATACTCCAGGGTTTCTACTGATACAAAGCCATATGCTAATCACTGAAGTAACCCTTTAAAAGCATGATTGTTTTACCAATCATTATTACATATTCGGGTCTTAAGCAACCTGGATCTATATCTAACACGGATGGATCATTACCTGTCATGATAATATAAAACTCAATTACAGAAGAATAAAATAAAGCATATTCTGCTTTTGGAGCTTTGAGCATCATCACTGTCCTCATCAGAGCTCATTTCAGTACACTCAGCATCTGGCTTATTTTCACCATCTCAAAGATATTCTCAAAAGTATCATCTTCAACATCTTCAAAATCAATATTTTGATTGCTGACAGCTTCTTCATCAGATCCACCAACAAGTGACTGTAATATTTGATTGCGTTCAGTTCTTGCTCTGCTGTAAATCGCTTAGCCATTCCAAGTTTTGCTGATGATACTTCATATTCTTTTGTTTTCTGCCTGCGGTAACTGAATGGGTGAAACGTCACTTCATCAATTGCCACTTCACTTTCACTCATCAAGGATTCAATTATTGTTGTGCATAAAAATATACTTAGACTTTTACACACCTCGGGTCTATGCGACCCAATACAATTTTTACTAAAAAAATTGTATGAAAACACGTATTATTTTATAATTGTGTTCTTTTTTTTCTTGTTGTATTATGTTTTTAATTAATTGTCAGAGGAATATTAAGAAGGTTGATGTCTAACTTAAAAACTGAATGAGGAGGAGAGTAGTGAATGATGTCCCGCGGCCACTAAAGACCTGAGGTATGCGTTTAAGAATCTATAAAAGAAGCAACAACTGTGACTGTTAAATTTTAATATAAAAAAATAAATATAATAATAAATGTTATATCTCATGTAATTTGGATGTTGTTCCCATGCACCCATTCATATGTCCACATTTCACTCATAATCCACAATCTTACATGGGCCATCTGAGCTCTGCCTTTATAGACTGAATTTTGTCCACTTGATGCTTATGTGTTGTTGTCAGAAGGTCAGTTGTGTGATCAGTGTCATCACTCTCACTATCTCTCTCTCGGTCTGGGGTAGACATAAGTCTGTAATTAAAAGTCTAAGGTGGAAATGCTGTAGGATCCTGAGATGTGAGGGAGGGTGAGAATTACACACCAGTGACGGCACACTGCACAGCCTCCCGCCCTCCCTTTGTTTGTTCAGTGGGACTCTCGGACGCCTGGGTGATCTATGGGCCACAGTACGGCTCTCTGCAACACGATGTCTTTTCCTGTACCTGACTGGCACGCAAAGGAAGTTGACTATTATACAAATATGCACTGATAGATTGTGGTTAAGTGGCCTGTGTGAATGTGGTGTATTTTAATTCAGTTGGGGAGGGGTGGTTATTCATCTAAATCTTGTTCTATAACAATGTATAAATTATTACAGTTATTTAGGTTTTTGTTATTTTGCATTTAGTAGTATTGTATATTGTTTTGTCTCTAGTTGTGGATAAACGTTCAAGGAAGAACATCATGCAACAATAAACTTTGACATGACAACTTTACAAATAAACTTATATTCATTAAACACTGTATTGTGCTAAGCATTATTTATTTATTTATTTATTTATTTATTTATTTATTTATTTATTTATTTATTTATTTTACTGGAAACATTTTGGCAACTATATATATTTAGTTGTTGTATAACCGCATGGTTGATCCAGATATTACTCAATAATTTACTGATACTAATTTAAGTTTTACTTATAGAACATTTGGGGAACCTATTGTAAACAAAACATTCTTCATTTCAAATCAGTAATCTTAAAGGAATAGTTTACCCAAAAATGAAAATTCTGTCATTATTTACTCACTCTCAAGTTCCAAAACCTGTATGAATTTCTTTGTTCTGCTGAACACAAAAAAAATATCTGGAAGAATGTGTGTAACCAAAGAGTTATGAGGCACCATTGACTTCAATACTATAAAAGAAAAAAATTCTGTGGAAATCAATAGTGTCGAAAAAACTGTTTGGTTACCTATATTCTTCAAACTATCTTCTTTTGTGTTCAACAGAACAAAGAAACTCATACAGTTTGGGAGCAACTTGAGGGTGAGTTAGTGATGACAGAATAAAAAAATGTAGGTGAACTGTCCCTTTAAGATGTTGATTCAATAACCACTTTTTGTATAACTTACAGTGAGTTCATGAGTTGATTCACAAAAAGAAGAATCATAAGGTGTGTTTGACTGAAAGCAGCGCTGCACAGACCAATCGGTGTATGATATCAAAACACACCTATTTGTTCATGAATCGGGCAACACTGCTCAGTGTCTCGGATGTGAATTCAGTAACTCCCACTGATCACTCCTCTTGTGATCTGATTGGTTGAAGGAATATCCAATTGCATACAGAGTCATTTGAACAATGCCCATTGATCACACCTCTTGTGCCGTAAAAAGAAAAGATTTAAAAAAAGACTGAGATGGTCTGGTGATAGTCAGACAACTGGACTAGAAAATCAAAGAAAGATGTATTGCCATATTTTTGCAATACACATATTTACATCAGATTTGGATTGCAAACTCACATTCAAAACATGGGTAAAATAATACATCTACATTTATTTCTTATTATTAAAGGGGTACTTCAGCGCTTGGGAAGATGAATCAGTATTTTAACTGGGTCATCAGTGTAGTAGAAATGTGAAATTATTTTTGAATTTGGCGCCTTCTAGACTGAGAAAAGACAGAAAATGTATTTTTGTCTCATGGGGATGAAAGACTATAATTCCCAGAATGCTTCGCTGCCCTGTGAGGCCATTCCCAAAGCCACCTACTGGATTACTGTGACTGAGTTGGAGAAGACACTACAATTAAAAACTGAACGTGTCTGTTTAATATAATGAGTGAGTCACCGCGTGAGTGTCACAGCACTGAGCACTAACTGCAGGAGTGAGATAAATGAGCTGATGAGCTCTCATGATGAGAGCTGAGGTAATCGCGACTACACTCGCGGCATACATTCACAACGCGAGTTCAGTCTGGCACGTTTCAGTTCATGCCTTTGCAAGCTTAACTTTCTTAGAAATTAATTTGAGAAGTTAAAAGACTTACATTGCTGACCAAAGTTACGTTTAAATGAGTGCCTGTAGCTGCGAGCTGAGCTCTGAGTGTAATCTCCCATCCCCCATGTGCGGGTTCAAAAAATGCCGAAATGGCTCCCTCTGCTGGCTGTAGTCTTTAGCCTTTGGCCAAACATTCCTCCTATGATGCAAATATCGTCAATTTGCATCATAGGAGGAATTTTTCCAGAAATAAAATGCCTAAATCTCTTGTCTCAGGGGATATGAGGGGGGAAAGCACAATCATTTGAATATACTCCAGGGTTTCTACTGATACAAAGCCATATGCTAATTGCTGAAGTAACCCTTTAAATGATTTTGTCCTTATTTAAGTCCTTATTTTGCCAATCGTGAGTTCTCACAAAGGTGTCTATAACAGTGAATTTAAAGAGAAGAGGTCATCCATTTGTTTTTTTCCCCTCTCACTCTCCCTCATTCTCCACTTTCTGTCTTGGGAATGCTAATGACGAAAGAAAGGGAGTGAAGAGAGTGACAGCGTCGTCAGCGATTTCCTCTGCATTTTGAAGAGAGCGGGAGAAAGAGAGGTTCACAGGCCCTTGAAATGAAAGAGCACTCCCACAATATGAGCACATTAAAAGGGAGGACTATTTCCAAGGTTGTTTTAGTAAGTTGTTGAAGCACTGTGGAGAGATGACGCCACGGTCTGACTCTGTGGAGATGGAAATCTAAACAGCTCCCCCAGTCTTACGTCCTTACATGCCTGGACTGTTTGTTTTGTCTCCATCGTTTACCTCCCTTCGCTCTCTCTCGCTCTTTGTCTATTCCTCTCTTTCTGTCACACCAACTCTTATTTTCCTTTTCGCCCCCTTGTTTCATCACTCTTTCCCTCGCCTGCAGTCTCAGGTGCACGATAGACATCTATATGTTTCCCTCGATGAGCCCACCTCACACAATGTTTATTAAAAAGGCACGTCGGGAACTTCAGGCCTCCGCTGCTTTAGTGCGCTGCGAGGACATGAATATTAAAATTGATCCAGAGGGAGAGCGGCCAATCAGCGGGCACTCAGAGGATCAGGATGCAAAGCAGGATGGATTCAATCTTTCAAGTTGTTTATGCCAAATTCTGACCCTCTCAGTGCTGCAGCAGAAATTGAGACTCATCAGAACAGGCAACGTTTTTCCAGTCTTCTATTGTCCAATTTTGTTGAGCCAGGGGAATTGTAGCCTGAGTTTCCTGATAGGACTGGCACCCAGTGTGTTCTTCTGCTGCTGTAGCCCATCTGCTTCGAGGTTCGAGGTGTTGTGCGTTCAGGGATGCTCTTCCTCAGAACTTGCTTGTAACGAGTTTATTATTTGAGTTACTGTTGCATTTCTATCGCCTTAAAGTAGTTCCGGCCATTTCATATATTTATGATATTCATATATTTATTTACTATATATATTTATTTACTATATATATATTTTATATATATATATATATATATATATATATATATAATATATATATATATATATATATATATATATATATATATATATATATATATATATATATATATATATATATATATATATATATATATATATATACTATATATCTATATTTATATAATATATACTATATATATATTTTTTTTTAATATAAAAATATTATTTTTATATATATTAAAAAATATATATTTACACACTGTATATATATTAAAAAATATATATTTACACACCCTTAACATATATATAAGGTTATGACTCGAGGTGTGTAAAAGTGTAAATATATTTTTTCTTAACAACAATAATTTAATGTTTTATGACTGAATAAGTGCAATTCACCTTTATTTCACAAGGTGTCAATGTCTGATGCACAATGATGAAGTGATGTATCACTCAGTTACCGCAGGCAGAAAACAAAAGAATATGTAGAAAAACTTGAAAGTACTGAACGCAATCAAATATTACTGTCACTTGATGGTGAATCTGATGAAGAAGCTGTCAGCAATCAAAATATTGATTTTGAAGATGTTGAAGATGATAGTTTTGAGAATATGTTTGAGATGACGAATATGAGCCAGATGCTGAGTGTACTGAAATGAGCTCTGATGACAGTGATGATGGCATAACACATCTGCTCAATCTGAACCCTTTCAAGCTCCAAAGGGTAACAAAATATGCTTTTTTAATTCTTCTCTAATTGCTATTATAATATAAAAGGAGATGTTTATATTAGGTATTGCGTCATGTAGTGATCCATCGGTGCAGGTCGCTAAAGTCTTGAATATGTAAAAATGATTGGCAAAACATTCATGCATTTAAGGGTTAAATCAAAAAAAAAACTTCTCATTTTGAACTTCAGCAGATCGACTTGACCATAAATGCATTGAGTTCCATGTGATTGGCTGATTGCATTAACAATCCGTCTTTCGGATGAGACGTTAAACCGAGGTCCTGACTCTCTGTGGTCGTTAAAAATCCCAGGATGTCCTTCGGAAAAAGAGTAGGGGTGTAACCCCGGCATCCTGGCCAAATTTGCCCATTGGCCTCTGTCCATCGTGGCCTCCTAATTATCCCCATATCCTAATTGGCTTCATCACTCGGTCTCCTCTCCACCAATCAGCTGGTGTGTGGTGAGCGTTCTGGCGCAGTATGGCTGCCATCGCATCATCCAGGTGGATGCGGCTCATTGGTGGTGGTTGAGGAGATTCCCCCCTTCAATGTAAAGCGCTTTGAGTGCCTTGAAAAGCACTATATAAATCGAACACATTATTATTATTTATTATTAACAAGCAGTTGAACGGGTATCTAATAAAGTGGCCGGTGAATGTGTATTATGTATTGAATTTTGTATTGCATTTTATGCAATATGTAACCAATAAAGGATTAGTTCACCCAAAAATGAAAATTCTCTCATTAATTACTTACCCTCATTTCGTTCGACACCTGTAAGACCTCCTTTCATCTTCAGAACACAAACGAAGATATTTTAGTTGAAATCCGATGGTTCAGACAAGCCTTCATTGACACCAATGTCATTTCCTCTCTCAAGACCCATAAAAGGCACTAAAGACGTCGTTACAAAGCCCATCTCACTCCAGTGATTCTACAATCATTTTATGAAGTGACAAGAATAGTTTTGTGCACAAAACAAAATTAAATAATGACTTATATAGTGATGGGCCGATTTCAAAACATAGTTTCGAACGTTATGAATCAGTGTATCGATTCATGATTCGAAACGCCAATGTCACGTGATTTCAGCAGTTTGGCGGTTTTCACACGCGATCCGAATCATGAATCAATATGCTGATTCATAACCGCTCGAAACTTTGTTTGTCTTAATTTGTGTTTTGCATTTCTATCGCCTTAAAGTAGTAGGTCTTACGGGTGTCGAACGACATTAGAGTAAGTAATTAATGAGAGAATTTTTTAGGTCAACTAACCCTATAAGGTGTGAGAGGGCGTTGTATTATATGTACTTTTATAAATAGTAATACACTGTAATACAATACAAATATTAATAATAATAATTTCCTAAACTGTGACAGAAATACAAAGCATAATAGCACTGGGAGATGTAGAGTGGCCTGGGAAAAAAAAAGCAGGGCATTGTCTGTGTCTGTGGTTATGAGTGGTGGTCCGTGTTGAAGGTCAGCTGTGATCGATGCTTTTTGACATGCCCATGCAGAATGATGTCAGAGCCTCAAATAGCAACTGAGTGAACATGTGAATGCGGGTATGATGGGTTTAGGACTTTAGAAGACTTATGCTTTATTTAGGAACTGGGAAAGCACTCTTTCACTTTGTGGGATAACCTTTGCCTTACCCTTTATTCACAACACAGTTTTTACCCCAATGCAGGAGACCCGGTGATTATTTGCACACTGCAGTGGTTCTGATGGGTGCAAAGATGTTGCTCCGGTGCTTGTTTGCACTATCCTTAGTGGCATTGTGTACAAGAAATGACTTCCTCAGCATGGTTGCATTGGGCTTGCCAAGCAAATATCAACCCCAGGATCGGATGTTTGCACTTGTGTGCATAATGTCACCTATGCATTCATGTAATCTGCACAATGATACGCAATATGCTTGCAAACAAACGCACACCTGTTGGGTCACAACCTTAAAGGTTTTAAGGTATGCAAAATGTACCACAAATGAACTCAAACACTCTCACCGCATCACATCTGCCTGTATAGGATCTCCATATTTCCATGTGCTCAGATCTGGAACAGGGTTGTGAATTTCTCACCGCAGATTTTTGCATTAAGCAGACCTTTTATATGCAAGAGAATGAGGAGGATATTTAGTGCTGCGTGTGTTTGTGTTTATCACACCAGCTGAAACTTCTGCATCAGCAGCTGCTGGTCTGTTTTGCATATGGCATTGGAAGAAGGGAGAAAAGATTGAAGTGGGATATGCATTTGCATACGTGGCGGCCGTAATGCGTCCTCAGTGTCGCAGAGATACTTTCAGCTGGTAGCGCCGTGGCTTATTTGAATGAGATCGAGCAGACCAGCATGCACAAGGCTGGGTGGCATGATATCACTCCAGAAGGGTGATGTCATGTCCCACACATCTTGTGTGAGAGCCAATAAGAGAATTAACCCCCAGAATGAGTCTTTTCCCGCGAGTAGTATTTTTGTTTCTGTTGTCCCAGGTGCTCCTCCTGGACTTCCTTGGGGAAATAGAAATAGAAACAAATGAGATGACAAATTGTTGGCCATCTAAAAGTAAAGGACTAAAATGAAAGTGGAATTCATAGTTTGATTAGAAAAATTGAGTTCATATTGAAATCATTGACTTTTGATTACATACTTTTGTAAATATGATAGGAATGGATGATCTTTTATTAATTTATGCTGGATAATATTAATTTCAATATTGGATTAACTGTTTAATCTTTTTTCTTTATATTGCCATCTAATCTGAATCACATAACTCTCTACAAACATCTATCATTTAGGTGAATATAATTTTTAGTACATTTCAAAATAAATATTCATTATTCATACTACTCATTATGTGTGATGCCTAAATTTACTTTAAAACAGTGTATTTCAGTATTCATGTTTTCTTTTTATATTTAGACCAAATATTATATATATAATATTTGATCTAAATGAAAAAATCAATGTGATTTACGTTTTACACTTTGTTTGCACTTGTGTGCATAATGTCACCTATATGCATTTATGTAATCTGCACAATGATACGCATGCAAACAAACGCACACCTGTTGGGTCACAACCTGACAGCTTTTAAGGTATGCAAAATGTGCCACAAATGAACTCAAACACTCTCACCGCATCACATCTGCCTGTATAGGATCTCCATATTTCCATGTGTGCAGATTTGGAACAGGGTTGTGAATTTCTCACCACAGATTTTTGCATTAAGCAGACCTTTTATATGCAAGAGAATGAGGACAATATGCTGCGTGTGTTTGTGTTTATCACACCCGCAATGTGAGTCACGTTTACACTTTTTTTAATATATATATATATATATATATATATATATATATATATATATATATATATATATATATATATATATATATATATATATATATATATATATATATATATATATATATATATATGCATACAGTATATATACTTTTTTTTCTATTTTTCTATATATTTTTAAATATATACTTTTGTTATATTTTTTGTTTAACTTCAGTCTTAACTTTAGTATAGATATTTCTAAATAGTTTTAATTCATGTTGTATCTACATTTTAATTTTAGTTAAAAATTGCACTGCTTGGTACAATCTGTTCTTCCAATATCCAATGTTGTCTAAAATAATGAGGGGTCAGCCCATTATGTGTGTGTGTGTGTGTGTGTGTGTTTGTGTGTGTGAGAGAGAGAGAGAGAGAGAGAGAGAGAGAGAGAGAGAGAGAGAGAGAGAGAGAGAGAGAGAGAGACAGTGCTGCATTTCTGCCATCTACAAGACTTGCTGAAATGTGAGCCCATCTCTCTCTTTTCACATATTTTTCCCTCCATATGGCATTTATTTATCTTCAGTCCCTCTATCCAAAAGAGTAGACCTTCTTGGAATCATAATTCACATTCACAGCACCCATAATGCCGTGTCACATGCCGTCTCTCTCCTCCTGCCCCCACCCGCTGTGTCCGTGGCAACAAAATGTGTTCTGTGTTTGTCTTTATTGCTCAGCTCAGTCAACTTAAACGGGTACAATGAGGTCTTACGGCTGCATAGTAACGAATGCCAACTTTGGGCTGAATGGAACAGGTTGCACATAAACGGGATTTGGGCCAAAACATCTATGTTTCCCTCAGGCCCTCCTCTCTCTGCGGTGGAAGACAATAATTTAATTTTTTTTAAATAAAAGTTACTTTTTAATCTTTTATTTTTTATTTTATGTTATGTTTTATTTCAAGCAATGCTTTTTCAGTTAACTATAATAACCACGGTCATAAATAAAAATGCTGTGACTCTGTTCTTGAAGTTCATCCTCCACTTCTTTGTGTCTGCAGAGCTCCAGAGATCATCCTGGGTCTGCCCTTCTGTGAGGCCATTGACATGTGGTCCCTGGGTTGTGTCATCGCTGAGCTGTTTCTGGGCTGGCCGCTGTACCCTGGAGCATCTGAGTATGACCAGGTAAGACAATGTTTTACTAATTCTTTAATGCATCATAAATGAAACAGAATAGAGCCATGCGATGAGGTTTCAGACATGCACTGGCAGTCAGCTAGTCAGAAGCTTCCGCCATCAGTGCGTGTTAGGGTATTTGTTGTACTCTACCCTGGCTGTTCCCATGTGGCTGTTACCAAGGCTGGTTTGAGACACCTGAGGCACCAGACCCTCTCTTGATGCCCTGCGCTCAACAAAACGAATGCCTTATACCAGTGATGCGCAAATGGATGCCCACCATAATTGTGTAATTTTACCGTTTTTACGGTTTAAAGTGAGCAGCGCATCAAAAAAACAGAGCAGTACATATTGCAAATACTCCGGGTCGTTTATGGCAATTATCTTTCAGTGCTACATCGTCTAATATTTTTACTAGAGCCAAACATGCTTCATTCAAGCCCTTTCCACGCCGTACGTTTTGTTTTTCTCTCCAGCTAAAGATGTAAATCGCCACATTAAAGAGCTGCAGATGACATGGTTATGTTAACAGCAGTAGCAGAAACATGGCGAGCAGAAAAATAGATACTTTTACTAAAACACTTCAGAAAATGCAGTAAATACAATTATTTTTTATCTGTCATACAGATGACTCCGGCCATTTAACTAAACCAGGTTAGTGACAAGGTAATGCTTTTAGACTTTTCCACCCCCATATTTACATTTAGTATTATTAATCAGCATATAATTTGGATTCTGGAAAATGATCTTTGTTTTTTGTGCTGATGAGAGTTTTGATTATTAAATTATGTACGTTGTTTGTTTTTAGTACAGTAGTTTATTACTTTGTGCAAAATTTTAAATTGTCTATGCTTTTCTTAAGAGGTAAACCCTGCACTCCTGTTTTCTCAGTCCCAAGGCCATACACATAGGTGTCAAAAATAAAGAAATACATCTAACCTTTTTATGTTCATACCCAGTTGGGAGATAGTATGGGAAATATTAACCTTTTTGGTAAATACCGGTAAAAAAAAAAATTCTTCAATGTCATTGCTTTCGGCTCTCGAGGCCCAAGATTCTTATCTTTGATGACTATTTTGTGTTAAGGATTTTTCTTTTTCAAAGTACTACAGCTGCCCCGATGGAAATGTATACCTGTTCCAAAAAATTATTGTCCAGACCTCCGCTGGGAAGGAAATATAGAGATCGGACCTCTTGGAACTTTAATTTAAACTTAATTTTTAAAAAAAATCCTCTTGGAACTTATACTGTCAAAAGTGACAGAAAAGAAACTGATCGTGTTACAAAAGATTCATAATTAAAATAAACATTTATTTTGTACTTTCTGTTGATCAAAAATGTTTTGTTTTCAACATTAATGGTAAAAAAAAATGTTTCTCGAGCAGGAAATCTGCATATTAGAATGATTTCTGAGAAGGAATAAATCAGGAATAAATTGCATTTAAAATATATAAAAATAGAACATTGGACAGCCTTTTCAATCAAATAAATGCAGCCTTGGTGTGCATAAGAGACTTCTTTCACAAACTTTAAAGATCTCAAACTTTCGAACAAAAGTGTATTACTCTAAAGATACAGCATGTATATATCTTGTAATTGTAACTTCGAATTTGGACCCTTTTTTCAAAATCATGAAAATGACAACTTGTCAAAATTCCAATTTGTCCAATAGCTGTTAAAAATCTAATAGATGTAATGTCCAAATAATGAGAAATTACATTGCAAATATAAGAGTGACAGCAATGCCGTATGTAAAAGTTCATTCATAACTTTTTGATATAAATGTATGTTTGCAATGCCTCACTTTCAGGTGACAGTTCCCAATGTCCCAGGTCAGTTCCCATAATCCATCCTTGGCTATTTCTGTTTTTAAAATTCAATGGTCAGTAATGGTACAAGTAGACACACTGTAAAGAAATAATGTGTTCCAATTGGAAAAAGGACTTATGAAAGTTATGAAATGACATTCCCTGTATGATACTCATTTGGAGAGATGGAGCAGAGGAGTCTTGCTTTGTGTGTGTGAGAGATTGTGTGTATGTGTGGCCCTGCCGAGAGAGCCATCTCCTTTCTCAGAAAATGGCTGTGAAAACATCCCTCAATTACTGTTTGTGCTTAAGAGAGAGAAAACAAATCGGACTGTTGGCTGGGCCCCTGCTCTCTCAGCTCTCCTAAAGTGCTGTGTGTTTGTGTGGAAGTGTGTGTGTGTCGTCTCACTGACTTTCATCTCTCTCTGGCCTCTCCGTAGTTCTGGACACATGCCACAAACTGCCCAATTAGCCCAGATCCCGAGCTCTACAGTGAGCCTTTTCTTTAAAAAAAAAATGATTCTGGCTTCATGGAACAGCCCAGGGCCAATGTTCTAGCTCTAAGCAAACCAAAACCATCTTTAACAAGCTCTTAAACACAGCAAAGGACTTTGCAGATTTGTCTCCCACCATTTCTGTGTACTACAGAGTAATAGATTTTTTTCCGGCCCTCATTTGGTGCATTTATGAGGTCTTGTGTTTGGGAAGCATTTCTAAGGTCTTGCATTAGGGACAACTTGGCTGCCTAATTTACTTTTGATTTTCATCTAAAAACAAAGCTTGAGGATTTATTCCCAGCCTTTGCGGCACCTTTGACTCATTTCTAATAATGACACTCATTTGAAATCACGAGCAGGAATCCTCAAAATGTGAATGGAAAAAAACTCTGTTATTCTATTTCATAAGACGGTAAATGAGCCAAACATAGTGATCAAGGTCTCTTGAGCAGCTATGAGCTCGTTCTCAGGATACCATCGATTTCAGGGGCCATGGAAGAGATTATTATTATTATTGTGGATTTCTTTGGTTGCCAGACTCTTGTATTACCGTTTTTCAGGTGTGTGAAATGGCATTCTGTGTAATTGCAGCAGCCACGCAGACCTGTAAAAAGAGGTTTTGGCAGGGCAAGTCAGTTTCATGGTGACAGCATTCATCACAGGTGCTGTTTACTCGGCTTCTAATGCTGGAATGTGGAAGTTTTGTCATCACCGTGGCAGCCAAGTGACTGATATGTTTTCGAGCAGACAAAATGTCATAAGTCTGTTCTAACGCAGCTCACTGTTGCATTTCCCAGAAGTCCGCTTACAGCATTAGTCAAGGTTTCTTGCACAAAAAATCAGAATCATTTCATTTTTCATGACCTGCTTTTACTGTACTGTACTGTACTGTACTGTCAAGGCCTGATATAATATACAATTGAATATAATTAATAATAAAATGCAAATTAACAGGTTACATCTTTAAAAGAAAGGGCTTGATGATGATGAAATAAAATTAATACAACCAATTACAAAAAAATATATAATACAGTATAAATATACATTTACAAAGTAAAATATAACTTTGTTTAGACGTGTTGCATGCACTAAAGTTTTAAAGACTGAGAAAATCATTTGTTTTATCATTATTTTTATTAGAATTACTATACTTTTTATGAATTCTACATTTTACTATGGATTTTATAATGACAATTTCTATATAACCTGTTTTTGCAGCTTAGTTTCAGTATAAACTGGAGAAACGTTATGTTATGATCGTATGTCTACATATATAAAATGAGTGAGAAAATCCCCTTTGCCCTTTAACTGTCAAAGCAGTGAAAAAAATAATCTATTTGTTTATTAAGTTATATTTTTTTATTTAATAATAAATCATAATAAAATTAAATCAAATAAACAACTTAAAATGTATTACTATTTTCATTATTATTTCAAAGTAAATCATTATAAAATAAAACAATTTGAAATAAAATAAACATATTATTATTATTTCATAGTTAATCATAATAAATATTTTTTAAATAATTTGAACAGTTGAATAATAATAAAGATATATTACTTATGAATAATGATGATTATATCATATAGCATATATTATATCTTAAAAATATGATACGAAATGCAAGGAAAAAAGAAAACAAGGTCTTTTATTTATTTATTTATTTATTTATTTATTTATTTATTTATTTATTTATTTATTTACATAAGCCACCTTGACACACCAGTTGACAATATAGAGTCTAAAAACTTTGTTATGATTGTACATCTACATATATAAAATGAGCAAGAAAATCTTTTTCTTTATGCCATTTAACTGTATTAAAGCAATGAATATCCAGCACCAAATGTGTAACATAAGCTTTAAATCTCATATTGCCTGTGTTTGTCCTCTACCAGATCCGGTACATCTCTCAAACGCAGGGCTTGCCAGCAGAGTATCTGTTAAGTGCAGGGACGAAAACAACCAGGTTTTTCAACAGAGACCCCGACTCCACCTATCCTCTATGGAGACTTAAGGTAAACTCCCTCACCTTGTTTCACTTTCACACTTCCTTAATCTGTCTCGCTTGGTTTGCATATAATATACAGCTACAATATCTTTTTCTTTCATTCCCTCACTTTCTAAACTGTCACATCCACTACACCCTTTTAACCGGCCAAGGGTCTAACGCGAGCTAAATGAGTTTTGTGTGAGAGGACTCGGCAACCAGAGCAACGCGGGATAAATCCTGCTTAACGACCCGTTCTCATTCTTCCCTCTTTCATTCCTCCGTACCCTTATGCTATGTTTCTCTCCACATTCCCCCATCCTTGCCGGCCGGTGTCTGGTTGCCCATAGTCGATAGTTTTCTCTTTAGATTAACTTTTGTTGAACTTTTCAAAGCTTCACATGGGAAAACTTTGATGATATTGAATCCCCTATGCAACTGCAAGCTGCATTCCTAACCCTTCATATATATGATATGGATCCAATAAAACTAATAAAAAAAACCTTGTCCTCCTGCATAGTCAATACCTCTTTAAACATTTTGGCCCTCAATGCTTGTGTCTTGGACTGTAGAAATACTTAACTCAAGTACAAGAGATAAGGTTTTATCTTTCATAGTTCAGGAATCTTAATGGAGTTCTCAGTTATGTTTTGTTTAAGTATCAACTTTGCCTCAGATGTTTTTCCTAAAATAATGAAAACTAGACACATTCAGTTGACATACAATTCAAGTGAATAGCACATCCAAGATGATTTGCTCTTAAAAGTGATTATTGAAAAGGTTTTTTTATTCAAATTCTGAGCAAATTTAAGACGTTGTCTTCTATGGGAGACAAATGTGAGTATTTTCACTTCAGCTGTCCATTGCTGTCTAGGTGAAATAATTGAGACATGCAAGAGGTTTAGTATTGGATTTTGAATTTTCCCAAAAAATATTGCCAGTTCCAAAATCCCTTTCCATGTTGTAAGTCACATGTTAGTGTTTCATGATGCTCTTCCATATCTTTAAAGGGACAGTCCATCCAAATTTTTTAATCCTGCCATAATTTACTCACCCTCATGTTGTTCCAAACCTGTATGACTTTGTGTCTTCTACAGAAGATGTTTTGAAAAATGCTGGTAACAGTTTTGGTTCTGATTGATTTCCATTGTATGGACAAATTGAAAAATACAGTGGAAGTTAATGAGAACCGAAACTTACCAACATTATGCAAATATCTTCTTTTATGTTCCACCAGAAAGTCATAAAAGGTTTGGAATGACAAGAGGGTGAGTAAAGGATGACAGAAATTGAACTTTGGTTATTTTTGATGTTGAAAGTGTTTCTCCAGTGTTTGATGATTTTATTTTATTTTATTTTAAAGTGGAAGCCATTTCTGTTTGTACTTTCAGACACCTGAGGACCATGAGGCAGAGACGGGGATCAAATCTAAAGAGGCTCGCAAGTACATCTTCAACTGCCTGGATGATATGGCACAGGTAGGAGTCTTGTACTTTTGTTCATACCACAAAACCTGCCTTCAGCTTCAACAGAAGCAGAAATCTGGCTCATGGCGAATAACAACCTACCTCACCTTCAAAAATGTTTTGCTTCCGACTCTGTGTGGAGAGTTTCCAGTAATACTCACACTCTGTTATGCAGAAAACTTTGATATTATGTAACAAAGGACATGACTCGAAAGCACAATGGTGCATGGGAACCTTATTCCCCTGGGAACTATTGAATGATAAGACACGTGAATTATGACCTTTTGCTTTCTGTAAGTTATTGAAATCAGCACGCCTCATCACCGGCCGGTCGTCAGATGTCTGAATGGTCCAGGCCAAAAATGACGCAAACCTCAATTTGGATTTTCCCATAAGAACTGACTCCATCCCGCTTCATCAGATAAAAATGGCTGATCTAATTTACAGCAAAGTCTGATGAATTCAAGGAAATATTCTTATGCTTGGATATGGTTAATCTGTAATACTCATGTCCTGTACAACAACCTTGCTTAACAAGAATTACATCAGAGCCTCATTTTCAGGTCTGGTCCTCTGGTGTTATGATATATATATATATATATATATATATATATATATATATATATATATATATATATATATATTTTTATTAGAGAAAGAAAAACATAGCAAATTAGCAAATTATAGTAGCTTATATGCAAGTGATCATGATCTGGTGTTATGATCTGAAGTACTTGCTCTGTTGTCCAATATTCTGCAGTGGGCTAGAACACTTAACGTACAGTCAACGAAATGTAAAGGAATGTTGTTTCAATCCTCATCAACAACAAAAAAAGGATGGAAAATGTATATTTTCAATAAGATAGGGAGTATCTTTGAAAAGCTGAAAGGTAGTAGACGTACACAAACTCTAATAACAATGATAAAAAAGTGAACACGATAAAAAAAAGTTAATAATAATAATAATAATCTATCTATCTATCTATCTATCTATCTATCTATCTATCTATCTATCTATCTATCTATCTATCTATCTATCTATCTATCTATCTATCTATCTATCTATCTATCTATCTATCTATCTATCTATCTATCTATCTATCTATCTATCTATCTATCTATCTATCTATCTATCCATCCATCCATCCATCCATCCATCCATCCATCCATCCATCATCCATCCATCCATCCATCCATCCATCCATCCATGAAATCAAATAAACAAATAAATATTTGTTATTATTATTATTATTATTAGTAGTAGTAGTAGTACTTAGTAGTAGTAGTAGTAGTAGTAAAAGTAGTATTTTATAGTAAATCATATAAAACAATTTGAAATCAAACAAATTATTTATTATTATTATTATTATTATTATTATTATTATTATTATTTCATAATAAATCATAATAAAACAAAACAATTTGAAATCAAATTAAAATAATTTGATAAAAACTCATTATTTATCTATGTATCTATTTAATAATGACTCATAATAAAACAAAACAAGATTGAAATCAATTATTATTATTATTTCATAGTAAATCGTAATAAAATAAAACACATTTTGAAATCAAATTAACAAAATAATAATAACAATGATATATTATTTATTAATATTATTATAATTATAATATTATTATTATATTATAATATTATTATATTATATAGTATATATTATATAATAATAATTCTACAAAAAATATTATACAAAATACAAACAAACAAGTAAAAAAGTTTAACAAGGTTTATTTATTTAATAAGCCTCCTTAATGCGAAGGTTTAAAGGCTAGAGACATCTTTATAAACTAGAATATGACTTTAGAACAGCCAAAGTGTGTGCTCGTGTTCGTGTTCATTTTCCGCTGTTGCAGCACTGCCAGTTTGTATGAGGAACATCTGCACTGCTGTCTTCATGATGTGCACCTGTCTTTAAATTGTTGCACTCAGAGAATATGCCGCTTGTGATTTCAGCCGATTTAAAAATGACAGTCAGATGTGAAATGGAGAGCAAGAAGAATGATTGTTCTCGGTTTCATCATCTTCAAGAGACAGTTCACTAAATGTGCGTGCATAACTGTTTTTGCAAGATTTGTGTATGGCAGCTATGCAGACACTACCCTCGCTTGCGTTTCATATTCTGCGTCCTGAATGATTATTTTTCCTCTCGTGTCAAAGATTATTTCTTTATCATGCAGCAGGGTGATGGAAACAGAGAGAGAGAGAGACAGAGAAAGAGGTGGACTAAAATAGCATGCATAAAAGAGGACTCTGATTTGCGCTGGTGACTGGCGGTTTATCTGATAGCTCGGGGTTGTTAGGCCACGGATAAACAGCATGGCGGTATGAAAAATGCGTTAGCCATCTCTGTCAGGGAATCCCAATAAAAATGCTCTGCTGCACTGCTTTTCACCTCTGGCAAAACACAGCTATCAGACAATAAAAGTGTGTTTCTTCAAATACAGCCACTTTTATCTCCCATGGGTTGATTTACAGATTTCAACTTTTATTTGTTATATTGTATAGAGGTCATATTGAAATAGTCTGTTCTTCTTCATTTATATTTGCTTCTTGTTATATAACTTATATGTATAGATAATACTATATTGTATTATAGTTATATTATCTTTTAATAATATCATATTGAATTACATACAATATATATAACATACAATTGTATTCATATATTTGTGACACCCCTCCAAATATGAATTCAGGTGTTCCAATCACCTCCATGGCCACAGGTGTATAAAATCAAGAACCCAGACATGCAGACCCTTCTACAAACATTTGTGAAAGAATTGGTCGCTCTCAGGAGCTCAGTGCAATAATCCATTCGTGAAATTTCTTCACTGCTAAATATTCCACGGTCAGCTGTTAGTAGTTATCTGTTGGTATTATAACAAAGTGGAAGCAATTGGGAACAACAGCAACTCATCCATGAAGTGGTAGGCCACGTAAAATTACAGAGCTGGGTCAGTGCATGCTTTTCACTTTCTGCAGAGTCAATAGCTACAGACCTCAAAATTTTGTGTGGCCTTCAGATTAGCTCAAAAACAGTGCATAGAGAGCTTCATGGAATGGGTTTCCATGGCCGAGCAGCTGCATCCAAGCCTTTCATCACCAACTGCAATGCACAGTAAATGGTGTAATGCACGCCGCTACTGGACTCTACAGTGATGAATCGCTGATCTCTGGAGTGATGAATCATGCTTCTCTGTCTGACAATCCGATGGATGAGTCTGTGTTTGGTGGTTGCCAGGAGAACGGTACTTGCCTGACTGCATTGTGCCAAGTGTAAAGTTTGGTGGAGGGGGGTTATGGTGTGGGGTTGTTTTTCAGGGGTTGGGCTTTGCCCCTTAAAAGGAACTCTTAATGCTTCAGCATACCAAGACAATTTCTGGACAATTTCATGCTCCCAACTTTGTGGGAACAGTTTGGGGATGGCCCCCAACTGTTCCAACATGACTGCACACCAGCGCACAAAGCAAGGACCATAAAGACATGGGTGAGCCCTGACCTCAAACCCAATAGAACACATTTGGGATGAATTAGAGCGGAGACTGCGAGCCAAGCATTTTCGTCCAACATCAGAGCCTGACTTTACAAATGCGCTTCTAGAAGAATTAAGAGTTAAATCTGTTATAGCAGGGTATATAGTGGTTTATGGTATATATACTCCATATTAAACCCTACGGATTAAGGATGAGATGTCATTAAAGTTCATGTGCATGAAAAGGCATGTAAATAGCTGTAAATTTGAAGGCAAATATTGGGGAATATCAGAAAGGTTATTGCTGCCCTCTGAGAAACCCTCACACTTTTTGAATGACAGACCTGTGTATATAAATAGAGCCGCACACGTCAAGCACTGCGGGACATGGGAGTTATTTACACACAAATACTCACATGCATTATTTACAAAAGCTGTAAAATGTAAGCTGGATCAGAAGATACAGCTGAAAGATTCCACCATTTGAGAACACCCAGGCTTGCATTGAACACACATTTGGTTCCTTAAGATGATTTATTCTGCTATTATGGTTGCTAGTTTTCTCGACTTCCTTAATTCATGGATTAGCACTGTCCTGTGTATTTACAATTATTACCTAAATAGGCTTTTGTTATTTTGGATTAAAGCATTACAATGTTTAAAATTTTTTCCCCTGCAATATCTGTGCAGATTTTTTGCGGGTAGTAAATGAAGTTGAGTGCACTACACTTTTATTGCTAACTAAAAGCATGATTAAATTAGCCAAAATATGTCTTAATTGAACAAGCAAGAGGCAGAACATTGTGGTTGTTATTGTACAATGTGAAATTCAATGGAATTTCTTTTTTCTGAGGAATTCAGTGGGTACAGAGTCCATGTGGGCATGGTGATGTGTTGCATCAGAAAAAGAATGCAAGAGCTTGTTAACCATATTTAAGGATCTCTAAAGTACGTGGTCCCTGTATGTCAGTCTATGTTTTTTTGTTTTTTTTATTTGTTGTGCGCAGGTGAATATGACCACAGACTTGGAGGGCAGCGACATGCTGGCAGAGAAGGCAGATAGGAGGGAGTTTATTGACTTGCTGACCAAGATGCTGACCATCGACGCAGACAAGAGAATAACGCCCATAGAGACACTCAACCACCCTTTTGTCACAATGACACACTTGCTGGACTTCCCACACAGCACACAGTAAGTTCAACTACACCACCAAAAAAACTTTTTTGGGGTGGGGTTACGAGTTGCAAAGGTTATGTAGTTTTATCAAATATATTATTGTGTTTAGATCGCTGATTATGCTCTTTTTGTTTCTGCAGCGTCAAATCCTGCTTCCAGAACATGGAGATTTGCAAGCGCCGGGTGAACATGTACGACACAGTCAATCAGAGCAAGACGCCCTTTATAACACATGTAGCCCCCAGCACCTCCACCAATCTCACCATGACCTTCAACAACCAGCTTAACACTGTGCATAGCCAGGTTAGTATCCACACACACACATGTGTTAGTTATGATATTTAAAACAAAAATCAAGTTTGTTGTTGTTGTTGTTGTTTTAAGTTTCTGAGCTAGCCGGCTCAAAATGACTAAAAATTATCCTATAAGCTGAAGAATTATGAAAATAATTTAATATACCAGAATAAAAATTCAAAATAAATGTATTTGAGAATAAAGATAATGCATGCTATTGAATAAATCATGATATCATAAATACTTAAATTGTTAAATTATTTTTAATTTGTAAATAATAAATTTATAAACATATGAATCTGTATTTTTGTCTTAATTTCCAGCATAAATATCCTTAAAACATCCTTTAACAAGACTGTAATAAATATAACTAAATAAATTGTAAGATCATAAATATTAAAAATATATTTTAAATTGAAATAAAGCTATTGAATTAATATAAAATTTAAAAAATTACTTAAAATGATGTAATTAGATGTTTAATGGAAATGGAGATAAGATTTTTCTGGTGTATGGACCAGTTTCTTTTTTTGTTGTTGGAGCAAATCATAAAAAAATTGCTAACTTATATTTCAACCTCTCAACTACAGCCACGTCAGAACAAACACGACAACAAGCTATATATGACAAAAAAACGTTATATGAATTCAGTTGCTACTTAAACCCTTGCTGATCCCTAGTACAGTTTATATTCCCTTAAAGCGGCAGATAATTAATTGCATTACATGCACAGACTCATTTGCAGTGGGACGATCCAAAGAAATTAGTGTAGCATTGGCCCATTGACCACTAACAGTATCGGATGACTTCCTTCGGTGGACAGAACACCAGTCATATAATGGGCCATTTGGGCTGTGTGTGAGTGTGTGTTTCCAGCCTTCTAGCTCTCTGTCACAATGTGCTGATTAACAACATGACAGCCTCTACTTCCTGCTTGGCTTGCATTTTACTTCTTTGCAGCCTTAAAGATTGCGCCACTTTGTTTCCTTCTCTCCTTTTGTTTCCTCCTGTTTTGCCTCAGTGCAGTTTAGCTTCACCAGGGAGCGTTTGTCTAAACTGCTGACAGTCGGCCAGGCACGAATCCCATAATGCCTTCATTTTGAGTTCTTTGATCGGCTCAAAATGTGACTTTCCCCTTCGTATAAACATGTCTGAAGTCAAAAAGTCATGTAACGCTATAGCATTCCGGCCTCTCTGTAACGTCATGAGAAAAACATTGTGTAGGGCATTCAGTGTGTTCGAAGGGAAAGCTTGTGTAGCATTAGCCAGCTGTGAGGGTGAAGTGTTTATTTTGTGTGATGAATGCCATGGCGGCGTATTGATTAACTCTCTCCCTTGGTGCTCGTCGGCCTTGCTAAACAGGGAAAATGAAAAATGAAAAGCTCTGTACTGAATTCTCCCCATACAAACCTTAATGAAAAGTCTATAATTACTAGCAGCGGTATGAGATGAAACGGTATTGCTTTAGTAACAGACGAAAGTAAATAACGCTAGCCTCAAGTTAACGAAGCGGTTTTGACGGCGCACCAGAATTTAAGCACGTCTTTTTTGTCTAATATTTTGTTTTCACCCCTATCTTGGAAGAAATGACAGGCATTTTACATGGAAATGTGCTTGATGGTCATGCCTAGATGATAAACCTCTTCTACCTCCTTCTACCAAGGTTACAGATAGGGCTGGTTGACGAGACACTCCAAATAAATAGTTTTAAAATGCGGAATGTGGAGAGGGCTAACATCTAAACATGATCTATTCAGACTTGCCCCTTGACCTCATGCCTTTTTTGGGGATTTTTTGTGACTTTTAATACACTGAGATATGTGAAAGCAACATTTTGATGTCTGAGCATGCCCACATACCATTAAGCCACAGCTTGGATCATTGTATTATGTTTTGGAAGTTCTAAACAAGAACATGAGATCCTGAGTAGGCCAGAATCAAACCCAAATTTCCCACGTGAGCGACGCGGCTCAAAATATTTATGCTGAAGCGTGTGTCAGACCACTAAGCCATAGTTCGTACCATGATTTTGATTGTTCTGAACAGGCACATTGGAACTTGATTAGGCCAGACTCAAACCCATATTTCTCATATTAGCACCATGGCTCAACATATTGACTGAGCATGTGTGCCGACCACTACGCCATTGCTCAGACCATTTTTCGGTGGGTTTTGGAAGTTTAGAACAGGCAATTGGAAATTTGTGTGTTTAAGCCTGGCATACTAATTTTCGAAATGAGCTCCAAAGCTCGAAATATTGATGCTGGGGCATGTGCACTTACTGCTAAGCCAAGCTTTTCTTTTTTTGTATTGAGCAGCCATTTACTCTCTCTAGTGATGTTACCGCACTCATATTTTTACTTCTGGCTATATTTTTGGCTTGTGTTTTCATTATAGAGAGAGAGTGACTATGATGGAAGGACCCATACAATTCTTTTGAGAAGCACATTCGGTTCACCATTCTAGATGGAGGAGCGGGAGTTCCCTCGTTCATCAAACCTCCTAGACGGCGCAAATTCCGCATTGATAGATGAATAAACAGATGAATGTGCTGCAGTCAGGCCAGATTAAAAAGCACTGGAGGGGAAATCTAGAGCAGAGGCTTTGAAGAACAGATTTTCTCTCCCCTCACCAGTTAGATCTGTGTGTATATTTAATCATAGCTTTAGCGCAAAGAGGGATCATTATCTGCTGCTAATGAGACTGAGCAAATTCAATGAGTTGAAGGGTCCTAGCATTGATGGAGACTGTAACACAAGAGCATTGATTGAAGCTCTCTCACCTCCTCTTTCCTTTTCCCTCACGCTCAATAAGTCATTTTATAGAACATGCCTGGAACCCTAACGCTGTCTGCACATCTAATAGAGAGATTTTGTTAATATTGCAGAATGGGGTTGTGGTATTCGCTCTAAGAAATTACTTGACATCAAGCATGCTTCCTGTGTCTGCAGTTTTCATCAGCAATTTTTTTTGTACATCCATCCTGCATATTGAGAAACATTTTAAGGAGTTTATATCCATCATTTGCTATTCTTTGAAATTTACCCTCTCATCATTGTTCCACCCAATCCCCACACCCACTTCCTCATGCTTTTGTTTGTTTGTCTTTGTTTGTTTGTTTGTTTGATCCCATCGGTTCCTTTAGGCCACCAACCTGGCTCCCTCTTCCACCAGTGCCACCCTTTCCCTTACCAATCCCGATGTCTCCATACTAAATTACCAATCTGCACTCTACCAGCCTTCTGCTGCCCCCATGGCTGCTGTGGCCCCCAGGACCATGCCCCTCCAGCCCGGTGCACCACAACTCTGCGCCGCCCGACCCGATCCCTTCCAGCAGGCCCTCATCGTCTGCCCACCTGGCTTCCAAGGTGAGAGCTGTTTTAGTTTATACAAATACAACCCTGAATGTTCCTGATATATCTTTGGCAAAGTTACATGCAGTAAATTAGGTTTTACTGTATTTTAATGGTCCCTTTAACACATTCTGGTGACTATACGTAACAATGTACCTACATGTCTACTAACTCTCAAAGGTGTTAGTCGAATAGTAGTAGAATGGTAGAGTTAGGGGTTAAAATAAGTTAAGTCAAACTTACTTATAGTCAGTAGAATGTCTGTTGGGGGACCATCACAATAAAGTGTCAGCAGATATTAAAGGGATAGTTCACCCAAAAATGAAAATTCTTTCATTAATTACTTACCCTAAAGTCGTTCGACACCCGTAAGACCTCCGTTCATCTTCTGAACACAAGGGAAGATATTTTAGTTGAAATCCGATGGCTCAGACAAGCCTTCATTGACACCAATGTCATTTCCTCTCTCAAGACCCATAAAAGGCACTAAAGACGTCGTTACAAAGCCCATCTCACTACAGTGGCTCTACAATAATTTTGTGAAGCAACAAGTTTTTTTGTGCGCAAAAAAATGAAATAACGACTTATATAGTGATGGGCCGATTTCAAAACAAAGTTTGGACCCGTTATGAATCAGCGTATTGATTCAGGATTCGGATCGCGTGTCAATCCGCCAAACTGCTGAAATCACGTGACATTGGCGATCCGAATCATGAATCGATACACTGATTCATAATGTTTATATATACGTCGTTATTTAGGTTTTATTTGTGCACAAAAACTATTCTCTTCGCTTCAAAAATTTTTTTGTAGAGCCACTGTAGTGAGATGGGCTTTTTAACGACGTCTTTAGTGCCCGTAAAACCTTTAAAACCCGTAAGACCTTTGTTCATCTTCAGGACACAAATTAAGATATTTTTGATGAAATCCAAGAGCTCTCTGACCCCTCCATAGACAGCAATTTAATTAACACTTTTCAATTTCAATGCTCAGAAAGGTAGAAAAGACATCCTTGAAATAGTCATTGTGACTCCAGTGGTTCAACCTTCATTGTATGACACGACGAGAATACTTTTTATGCGCAAAAAACAAACAAAATAACAACTTTATTCAACAATTTCTTCTCATCTATGTCAGTCTCCTACGCTTTTGACGTAGTAAATACAGCGCAGTGCTTCCGAGTTCTGCGGCAGAACGGCGGCTCACCATTGACTAGCTCCTGCGTCAGCATCACACGCATACGTCGTGGTGCTCACACGAGCGGCTTCGGCCAATGATGAGTCGGCGTTCTGGAAGAGCTGCACTGTTTTCAGTACGTCAACAGCACAAGAGTCTGACAGGCTAGAAGAAAGTTTTTTGTTCAAATTAAGGTTGAACCACTGTAGTCACATGGACTATTTTAACGTTGTTCTTACTGCCTTTGAGCCTCGAAAGTGGTAATTCAATTGCTGTCTATAGAGGGGTCAGTACTAATTCCCCCCAAAAAATGAAAATTCTGTGTTATTTACTTACTCTAATGTCTTTCTGAACTTGTTTGCAAAAAAAAAATTCTTTAAAAAAACAAAAAACATTTATAACATTTTCCATAACGCCAGTTTATTGTATCAACATCAGACAAAAAAACGACAACATCATTAAAGAATCAAAAAAGTGGTGCACTACATTCCAATGCCTCTTAAACCATGTTATGTGATGAACAGACAAAAATTTATGTTGTTACATATTGATGGTATTTCACTGACAGAAGTGGAAATATTTGCTGTTATCATACGGCAAAAAAATAAAAAAATAGAATACGCTGCTCAATTTCTGAAGGATCATGTGACCCTGGAGATAAGAGTAATGTCTTCTGAAAAATTCAGCTTTGCCATTACAGAAATAAAGTACATTTTAACCATATTAAAATAGACAATAGTCATTTTAAATTGTAACAATATTTCACAATACTACTGTTTTTACTGTATTTCTGATCAAATAAATGCATTCCTGTTGAGCATCAGAGTTTTTAAAAAAAACTTTTGAACGGTAGTGTAGTTGAAAGGGCTACTTTAATGATGTGGCGTTTATGTGGTGGTTGTATTGGGAGACCTGCGCAAAAAATCTCATACAGTACAAGTTCGAAATGAGTAAATAATGACAGAAGTTTAATTTCTGGCTAAGCTATCTTGCTATGTTTACCTTGTTATTTCTTCCCAGGTTTGCAAGCATCACCCTCTAAACACACTGGTTACTCGGTGCGGATGGAGAATGCAGTTCCCATAGTAACACAGGCCCCTGGTGCCCAGCCTCTACAGATCCAGCCAGGCCTTCTGACACAGGTATAGCCAGAAATTGCCCCCATTGCCATAGCAATACAATGCCACATTTTCTAAACTAATTACAGCCCTCAGCCTTTCCCAAATTCTCAATTACATCCAAGTTTGGCTCCAACGAAGAGCAATTAGCATGACCTACTTTTTTTAATGATAAAAGTATAATTCACTTTCCCTTTAACAAAATCAAGAAGTCACTCTCATGTCATGCAAATAGATTAATTGAAGCCGGGGTGGATTTATCTCAGTATGCTCTGTTGTATCAACTGGAGTGACCTGCCTTTCCCCTGCCAGAGATTTTTCCACAATGATGATTTGCTTTTTTGCTCCCACTAAGGTCCAGGGAACTCTGCTCCTTTCCTGGAGTTAGAGAAAGTCACGCTTTGATGAGCAAGCGTGAGGTTGGCTTTAAATGAGGTCTGTGAATGCTGAGGGATTTGTCTACCCTCTGGAGCCGCAAGGAAGGGCCCAGACTGCTTTTAAATTTGAGACAGGGTGGCGGGGTTCAGAGATGTTTAGCTAATTTGTAATTTATCCTCAACATTTTTCAGTATTGCTGAGCTGAGCTCTTGCTGCTATTTGAAGAATCTACTCTTCTGCTTAAAGGAATAGTTCAGCCAAAAAGGATTTACTCACACTCATGTCGTTTCTAACCTGTGTGATTTTAAAGGTCTAGTGTATGAATTTTACTGGCATCTAGTGGTGAGGTTGTGAATTGCTTCCCCAAATGCTCACCCCCTCCCTTTCTGACCACATAGAGAAGCTACGGTGGCCGACACAGGACACAAATGTCGTTGTTGGAGAGAGCAAAGTGTGACTAGCACCCTGTCGAGCAGTTTGTCCGTTTAGGGCTACTCGAGAAACATGACGGCACAAAATAGTCACTGAATAGTCACTAATCACTGAAAGTTGACCCGCGGTGTATAGAGATAGAAATGGCTTATTCTAAAGCAATAAAAACAAAATGGTACATTATGTAAGGTCTTTGTACTCCACTGAAAACATAGTTATGTATATTATATTGCATTTCTGTAGTACACACTGAACCTTTAATAAAAGTGAATCAAGACAGGGGCTCCAAAATAACAAAATAAAGAATAAAAAAAGTAGTCCATATGTGCTATTTTACAAATATTCTGAAGCGTTGTGTAGACTGAAATTTAAGGTGATATTTACTGAAGCTCTTGATATAATTTCTAGTTGTCCCTGGAATGTTAGTTCATGAAAGAAGTAGCAATGCCCAACAAATCCAGTTTTAAACAGCATGGCAGTGATTCAGATTTTTTTATTTAGTTTTAGGTGAACTGTTCCTTTAAATTAATTCTACGGATGCTGAGAGAGCTGCAAGGCAGGGTGTCGAGGTTTACTACTGTTTAGCTCATTTTAATTCGTCTACAATCTTTTTCAGCATTGCTGAGCTTTGCTTGTGTCGCTGTTTCATGACAGTGCTCTATTGCTTAAGTGCTTTACTGCATCTTTATTGCTCCTTACATTTAGGAAAACCTGTGCATAAAGTCCACGGGTGATAATCGGAGCACTGCATTGGAAAAGGCAGTTTCTCCAGAGAGATTGGGGATACTTGTTCATCATTTCTCCAGGGCCTCGACCGCCCATTCTCCCCCCTTCAACCCAATCAGCTAGTCCACATCGCTCCTGGTGCCAGTGGAGCGGCATTCTAGAAGGCCTCAGCTTTTATCTGGAACAGGAATGCAGAAAATGCGAAAACAATTGGCGAGAGAGCGGCGGTGCTTTCAGAGCCCTGGGGGTGACAAAAGGCTTTCACCCCGCGAGGGCAGAAAAGCTGTTATGGGGGTAGTCGCAGAGATGGCCTTGCATGGAAAACTCTACTCTTATCTGGGTTAGCGTTCCAGGCCAGACGGCACAATTACACAACCCAACCCAAAGTGAGAAATGAGGATGCAAAGTGTCAGGAATGTAGGCAAAGGGCTTTGGGGACATGGTTCTGATGAAATTATTTGTGTCATGGGTGGAAGAAGTATGTGGAGGTGTCCAAGTATACACTTTTAGGCAAAGTAAGTGTCAAATAAAAAACTTTCCAGTTCATCTCAGTTAAGTTGTAATGTATATACTCTTTCCAATATATATTATTAAAACACTACAAACAAATCACAATGATTAGCTGAATATGGTTTTAGACTAACTTTGTTAACGCTCAAATACCAATCCCATGCACTCTTGTGATAAAGATGACCTTAAATTGCCAGAATTCCTGAAAAATGCCCAGATTCAAACCTCTCACAATGCTAAATGTGTAAGCACAGCTTTTCAAACATCTTAAAAGCATTTTTTTTTTTACCTTTTCCCCCTATCCCTTTTATGCAAGTGCTGTGGCCCATACATATGGGCCGGTAAATAGATGTGCAAAGGGTATTAAAGAAACAATTCATTAGTTGTACATTAAACTGCTAATCAATAAACCTGCATTAAACTATTAGAGCTGCAGGCACTCTTCTTCAAGCTCACGTCTCTGGGCAAATTATGCCTGGCACTCCTCGCTCTCCTCACCCGCCATACAAAACAGCTCCTCACAAAGCCTCTGAATGGGGCCCCTGAATTTAATTAAAGTCAGAGCTGATTTGGAAAATGTCTAGCACATCAGCACACTGCCTGGGAGATGCCACATCTCTTTATTAAGGCAGGGTCTTATCTTTTTTATAGGCAGGAGCCAAGGCCGTATGCAGTATGCAGGGCCCAATCTCAGGCCCTCATCTAGATACTGGTGCCAAGGAATCGAGGGAGAGAAATGAATGAAGTTCCAATGAAAGTGGCACAAGCTTTTTGATATTCTACAGGGAGCTCTTTTATGTTGTCCATAATTTGCTTCATCAAAGCCGGTTCTGCTCACATCTTCATTTTCAGACCAAGAGAATAATTAGTATAGAAGATGGATGCATTATAAAATTGGTTATAATGTATCTCTTCTGTATGTTTTTTGTTAGAACAATTTCACACTGCAAAAAAAAAAAAAGAAGAAGGAAAAAAAAATATTTTAAAAGACAGTATTTTTGTGTTTTCCAGTACAATTATCTAAACAATTTAAGGGTAGGGTTAGGGACAGGTGTGGTGGTGTGGGTCAGTTTAAGGGTAGAGTTAGGGACAGGTGTGTGGTGGTGTGGGTCAGTTTAAGGGTAGGGTTAGGGACAGGTGTGGTGGTGTGGGTCAGTTTAAGGGTAGGGTTAGGGACAGGTGTGGTGGTGTGGGTCAGTTTAAGGGCAGAGTTAGGGACAGGTGTGGTGGTGTGGGTCAGTTTAAGGGTAGAGTTAGAGACAGGTGTGTGGTGGTGTGGGTCAGTTTAAGGGTAGAGTTAGGGACAGGTGTGGTGGTGTGGGTCAGTTTAAGGGTAGGGTTAGGGACAGGTGTGGTGGTGTGGGTCAGTTTAAGGGTAGGGTTAGGGACAGGTGTGGTGGTGTGGGTAAGTTTAAGGGTAGAGTTAGGGACAGTTGTGGTGGTGTGGGTCAGTTTAAGGGTAGAGTTAGAGACAGGTGTGGTGGTGTGGGTCAGTTTAAGGGTAGAGTTAGGGACAGGTGTGGTGGTGTGGGTCAGTTTAAGGGTAGAGTTAGGGACAGGTGTGTGGTGGTGTGGGTCAGTTTAAGGGTAGAGTTAGGGACAGGTGTGGTGGTGTGGGTAAGTTTAAGGGTAGGGTTAGGTGTAAGGGGAGTGCCAACTGTGTAATTACAAATGTATCTACAGAAATTAATTACAGACGTAATTACATGCATGTGCTTTATTAAAATGTAAGTACAATGTTAAAACATGTATGTACACAATAAGTGGATTGTATCGAATGACTATTACAATGTTAGTACATAGTAGTTAAGGCCACCAAATATAAAGTGGGTCCAGTCAAGTCAACTTTATTTATGTAGCGCTTTTACAATGACCATTGTTAAAAAAAAAACATTGCTAAAATATTACAACAAAATTTGATTCGGCTGTACATTCATTCTGGAGAAAACGGTGATGTTATCAGCTGATTTTTATTTATCATATAGCGGCAATGTTGGCAGATCAGTATTATAGTTTATATAATTAATTAAGACCTAATACATTGATTATATTTGGATATTTAGTTGAATAACTTGCATTGAAATTGTAGTTTTCCCAACTGAGCAAGCCAAACCAAAGGCGACAAGCATAAACATAACAAACTCAATTAAGCATAAACTCAATTTGATAAATTTTTCATAAAACTAAATTTAATATATTAAATCATTGTGCATCTCCAGAAAATGTATCTTGATGTATCTAAATATCTGTACTAGAAAACATGACAAAAATACAAAGTAGGGAAGTCATTTTTTG
The DNA here is from genome assembly GCF_024679245.1 of Pseudorasbora parva. Taxonomy (NCBI): domain Eukaryota; kingdom Metazoa; phylum Chordata; class Actinopteri; order Cypriniformes; family Gobionidae; genus Pseudorasbora; species Pseudorasbora parva. The sequence goes on along the minus strand of NC_090187.1, from coordinate 30,008,894 downwards.
CAGTCTGTGATGTTTCTAAGCCCAAACGCTGATGCTACTGTGTCTTAAATAACTAAATGACCCCTTTCCTTTGGTGGTTGTTTGGCACAGTTTATCACTTACTAGCGGTCATTTCTCTAAATAGCATATCCTTTTTCTCCTCTCTCTAAATATGTGAGTGCAGTACCATGGCCTGTTTAGCTGTGCCGCAACCCTGCGATTTGATGTGCCGGGTTACGGGGTCTTTACACTGACAGCAGTTAAATAGCACGAGGTCACTGAGTCCGTGTGCTGTTGGTTGCTAGTAGCCGTCATATCCTACTCGACTGCAGTGTCCAACTATATTGGATCACACAAGCTCTACTATCTGTAGGTTTTTCACCTTCTGCTGGAGATGTACCTGACTTCTTTGGTGCTAACCGTCTGTTTTCCTTCCATCCTGACCTTGCAGCAGGCCTGGCCGTCTGGTACTCAACAGATTCTCCTTCCACCAGCATGGCAGCAGCTCACACACACTTCAGTGCAACATGCTACCGTGATCCCCGACTCCATGACCAGCTCGCAGCCTCTGGCCAACTGGAGGTGAGTTGCCACTGTATTATTTTGACTGCCCTTTTGTCTGACCATTGGCAAAATGGAGTGTTCGAGAAACCACCAGATTGCAACACTGCCCGTCCACTTTTTTCAGCTGCCTTGATTCCTTAAAGGGATAGTTCACCCAAAAATGAAAAGTTACCCATTTAGTTACCCTCAAGTTGTTCCAAACCTTTATGAATTTATTTCGTCTACTGAACACAAAGGAAGATATTTGGAAGAATGTTTGTAACCAAGCAGATCCCAGCTGCCAATGACTACCATAGTATTTTTTCCCCACTATGGTAGTCAATGGCTGCCGAGATCTGCTTAGTTACAAATGTTCTTCCAAATATCTTCCTCAGGTAGAAAACCTTTAAGTATTTTCCACATTCATTTTAGGGATTAAAAAAAGAAAATGTTTGTATATCTTTGTAAAGAGTTTTAAGCCATGAACCATACCAACCAGCTATGAGGTGAATCACATTTGAAGATTAGACATAATGACAAAGGTATAACACAGTTTACTTAAATGGCTTTAATGAGGGAAATAACTACAATCCCATGATGCACTGCTAATTAATTCATTTTAAAAAATGGAGAAATATAAAACTTTGATGTTGATGAGAGAGAGAGAGAGAGAGAGAGAGAGAGAGAGAGAGATAGAGATAGAGAGAGAGAGAGAGAGAGAGAGAGAGAGAGAGAGAGAGAGAGAGAGAGAGAGAGAGAGAGAGAGAGAGAGAGAGAAATTTTGTATAAATATATTTTTTTTAATATGGAAATATTTTAAATAAGCAAATATTTTAGTAGGGAGACTGACTATCATGTAATTTGCAGTATTTCATTGGAGTTGGTGAGTGCTAAAGTGTTAAAAAATATGATTTTTTTAATATTATCCGATATGGGGAAGTTTTTTCTACAAAATCATAGGTAATGTTAGCCTGACAAGCCAGACCCACATCAAGATGTTTGGTCTGGAAACTCACCATTGACAGGGCTCAATTCGAGGGGCGGAATAAACGGTTGTCTTTCAAACTCCCTCTGCACGCGATAGGATAGCGCTACAACCAACCAGAGCAACGAAGGTGAAGCAGAGTTAGTTGAAAGATTAAACTTTCGCCGTATCCGGTCGGCAAAACTCCGAACACATCTTCCCTTCTTAAGAATGACTTCAGTGCCGTTCTTTGTTCTTTTCTCAGAGAAAAGCTTAACTCCAAGTCTTCCAGAGTCGCGGTCAAAGCTGATTCGAAAGACCGCCGTTCGCCAGTTTCTGTGTTTACTAGAAGCACGCAAATGCCACTCGGCCATCATCATTATGGCTCCGCCCACCGACTCTGTACACGATGTGATTGGCCCGGCAAGAGTTAGGGGATTACAGCTCATAAGGGTATTGAGAGTTGCTAAATGAAACTCGCGGGCAGATTAGATTTGCTGCCGCTAGGGTGCGTCTAGATTTCTAGGCTAAGGTAATGTTTTTCACCAAGAATTCCAGTGTTGAACATTGCTATTTTAGAAAAACAGTCTAAATAATAAGGGCTGAATACTTCAACAAAAGCATTTACCATTGATTAACAATAACCTTGTAGCTCAGAGTCGACCTGTCTTTTAAGGTTTATAAGTTAGCGTTCGAAATCAATTCCCTGTGGAGAAAATGTGATTTTTCTTCTGGAACCCAACTGTGTCACTCTATTCGTTGAGATGTTGGTGCCACAGAAGCTTTTATTTTTCGTTACTTTTATTTAGCTGAGCAGGTCTGGTAAAATTTCCTCATGTTTAATAGGGATTCCATTAGTATTTCAACACTAATTATATCCTCACGAAAACAACTTATTTATAAACAGGTCATGTGGAACTCAACCCATCTGTTTTTACGATATCATGACTGCTGATCCATATATTTCACGGTAGTTCAGTACCGCAACGCTGGGTTTTAATAATCTCCTAGATTATTAACTAAACAGATTGAATTATCTAGGTTGCTTAGTCTGCAAATACACCTACAAAGCCAACATGCCTTTGAATAATTCATTTAGAATGAAGGAAGAGAATATTTTAAGACTGAGACTCATTATATTCTGGATTCGTTTAGAATTCATGTTGGTTTCTTGTATTAGAACAGTGAGTGCAGGAGCATGTCTATGGCTAGGTCAGGGTAATGGAGTCAGGTCGTGCTGACATGCAGGATGTGAACGTATTACAGATGAATGTGCGCTGATATCTGCAGATCATCACATCAGCGCCTTAAGCTCAGCCCGGAGGGCTTGGTAGTCCCAGTCCGGTTGGAAAAGTGTCGCACTTTTGCTGCAGATATCCTCCTCTGAGATCTATTGCTGTTCTCTGCTCTTCTGCCATTTGCTGCAGTCACTGCTGCCTCCTCTGGTCAAATGTTGCTTTTATTCTTCAGTTATATACAAATGTAGTTTTAGGATTGAGGAATATGGTACAGATTTTTCAATTCTACTTAATACAAAAGTTACTTAAAGTATGAAGTATTTATTTCTAGTGCTATAGTATCACATTATTTTGAGGAAAAAAAATGCCTCTGAAATTTAGTTGCATAAATCTTGTAGAATCTTGTAGAATCTTGTTTAGTTTTATCTGTAGAATGATCTTTGTTCTCCAGCAGAGCTTTGTACACTACCAAAATCCAATTTTTAATCATTATGTGTGTTTGATGTGACATTAAAATATTGAAACATTCTTAAAACAAGGTAGGCCTACAGTAAATTCATATAAAAAGCAAAATATCATAAATTGCTAAAAGAAAATATTTGTTGAGAATGTATCTTGAATAAATGATTAATAAATTAAAATTAATTCTTTACTATATTTAGGTATCTAAAGCAAAAGTGGGATGTACTAAATACCAAGCAATATTTTGCATTTAGTAAAACATAAACATTTTAAATCATTTTAAAGCAAAATTGCTTTTTTAAATTTACTTAGTATTGTATTACATATTTTTCATCTGGATTAAGCATATCTGTTCATATTATCTTAGGTACATTTGTCTTGCTGATAGAATGTTTTTTTTGGAATTCAAGACAGTTACTGAATAAACTGATCATTTTAGATTAATATTAATATAGATTAATATACTCTACTGTTCAAAGTTTGTTGTCAGGAATCTTTTAAAGTAATTAATACTTATTCAGCAAGGATGCATTAAAGTGACAGTAAATATGTTTCTTGAGCAGCAAATCAGCACATTAGCACGATTTCTGAAGGATTATGTGACACTGAAGACTGGAGTAATGATGCTGAAAATTCAGATTTAACATCACAAGAATAAATTGCACTTTAAAATATGTGATAGTAGAAACAAACAATTTTAAATTTACAATAATATTTCATAATAATACACTGTTTTACTGTATTTGTGATCTTATAAATGCAGCCTTGGTTAACATAAGAGCCTTCTTTCAAAAACATTACCGATTGGTAGTGTACTCTTTATAGCGAATGCTTCAATTCTGCTGGTTTTGTTTCAGGAATTCACATCCCCATGGCAGCCATTACAACCCCATTATGCAACAGCCAGCCTTACTGGCAGGGCACGTCACCCTGCCCTCACAGCAACCTCTCAATGTGGGTGTGGCTCATGTCATGAGACAGCCATCAAACAACAGCTCCTCCTCCAAAAAGAACAAGCAGCACCAGATGAACAACAGGTCAGAAACCACAATATTCATATATGTTGGTATTTAAATGGTACCTCAGTGAAGGCCATGGTATAATGCTAAAAAACATGTTAACTTCTGAATTGTGTTTCATTCTTTCGTAGGAACATGTCATCATATGACGTGCCCTCCGCCCAGCCGGTGACGTCACCACAGCGCTCCAAACGAGTGAAGGAGAACACCCCGCCTCGGTGCGCCGTGGTTCAGAACGGCCCTTCTTCAACCTGTGGCCCATCTCAGACCTGCGGAGGTGGTGGAGGAGGGGGATGGGGAGGCGAGCAGGCATGTAGCACCACTCGAGATCACCACGGTCAACACAACCCGCCGCGTCAAACCATCGTCATCCCCGACACTCCCAGCCCCGCTGTCAGCATCATCACCATTAGCAGCGACACAGATGAGGAGGACGACCTCAAACAGCCCACTAACACCAGGTCAGAAAAATGGGACGAGCGATACACATTAGTTCTGTAATATGACACATATTTTAAACGAACGTGGGAAATGATTTAGGACAGGACTTGACTATATCCTTCAGGATTTGATTGTGTTTATGTTAGGGTCAGTGTTCCCACTTTTACATTGAAAAAGTAATCTGATTACTGATTACTCTTTTAAAAAGTAAATTAGTTACTTTAGAGATTACTTGATTTTAAAAGTAACTAAGTAAGATTACAAGTTACTTTATTAGTTACATTCAGCAGTTGCCGACAACACCTCTGCCGCCTCAACATAGAAATGACAACCGTTTTTGCCAACACTCACTTTATTGAAAGTGCATTTTTAACAGTAACGTCAACAATGTATCTCCTGATATTTTAAATTGAAATAAAAAAATATTTCCTGGAAAAAATATTCTCCCGAGACGCAAGAAGAAAGTTTTTTACTAAGGAAAATTACTAAAAAGTTACTTTAATCTGATTACTGGTTTGGAAATAGTAACCCGTTAGATTACTCGTTACTGGAAAAAAGTAGTCAGATTAGACTAACGCGTTACTGGCATCACTGGTTAGGGTATAATATTGGTTAACATTTTTCTCTTCCTATGCGGGCTTGGTTGTCAAAATCACTTCAGAGGTGAAGAAAGTTGTTAAATTTTGATCAACCATGCACAATAAGACCAGCGACATTTGTTGATCTTTAAAAAAAAAAACTTGAATCTGTCTATTCAGCTCAGGGAAAATAACAGATAATGCTTTGGAAATGAATTTGCTGGTCTTGGGAGTTGGATAAACATTACATTGTAAAGCATCATTATACAAAACAGTGCTTGAATAACTTGCATATTATATAGTTTTTATTTCCAATGAACCCATTTTGCCTTCTCACAGCACGTCATCTAAACAGAGGAAGAATGTCATCAGCTGCGTGACGGTCCATGATTCCCCTGACTCTGACTCCAGCAATACCAGCCCTTATGCTGTGGAGTCCCGGCCTAATGGCCCCAACGCCAACAGCTACGACTCTAAAGTAGCTGTCCTGGACAACTACAGCAACGGGAACCCCCGCACCATCATCATCCCCCCACTGAAGAGCCAGACCAGCGAGAATCTGGGAGAGTGTGATAGACTCTTGCCTGGTGAGACAGGGGAAGGGCTGATAAGATGACAGAGAAAAAGGGACATCTGGCAGGGCCTGAATCAAGCGTCAGTTTAAAGTGACAATTCACTGACAGCCTCTGATATGCGGTGTTGATTTGTTTAGCAGATTTATGTGCCATTCAAAAAACTATAAATAGTAAAACAATTTATAGAGGTAATTCAAACAACTCCGATCTGTTGACATTTGTCAGAAGAATATTTTATTACAATGAAAGCGCAAGTGTAATGAGCACTATTGTTGTAAAGGTGCACTATGTAGTATTTTTGCAGTAAAATATCCCAAAACTGCCAGGCCAGTGTTATATATTTTGTTTAGTTGAGTTCTTACAATATCCCAAATGTTTCCAACTATTTGTAAATTGTGAGAAAATTGGTATTTTAATCAAGGAACCGGGACATCTAAGGGAGTCGTCTGTCAGTTGCGTCATATTTGCGTTACCCTCGGTTTCCGGTTTTATTTGGCAGAAACATTTTACTCTTACCAGTGTGCAACAAATGTCACAGCAGCCACTGAGCAAACGCACAGAGTAACGTCACAAAATTATATTAAACACACTTAAATTTATCTGATACGATAAACAGAGCTACTTTACCTCATACTCATGACTGGAAAAGCAAAAATGGCGCCCGCGACTGTCCCGTCATAATAAAAGTCCCGCTGCTTGAGCCGTGTGTTGCTTAAATATCGCTCAGATGGCCTTACTCAGCTCCCTCAGCACTCTGTCCTGCTCTGCTTCATACTACAGTAACGTTAATAATCGCATCCATGAACATGATTTCTGCCCGATTCTTTTCTACTGGCTGTGAGGGGAAGACCACATGTCTCAAGATTCTGAGCTCAAACCTGGGGTCATCAAACTATGCCTTTGTTTTAATAGGCAACAAAAGTTACTAGGAAAAGTTACAAAGTGTAGCTTTAAAAACATTATTATGCAACGTTCTGAATTTCTATATTCTAATTGGTCAACCGCAGCATTCTGCAGTAAAATAAAACAAATTAAAAGAACCGCTAAACTAAAAATTGTTCCAGGCAAAATAATTCCTACTTATCTGTGCTAATTTATTTATTTAACACAATATAACTAAAATTCTATTTTTCTTTTCTCCGCAATAAGTCAGTTAAAATGTCCAATGTTATTTCAAAAGATATTAATTTTATTATTTTATGTATTTATTTAAAATACTATAAGTAATTTTTCCAACAATTTTCTAAATATTTATTTATTTATTTATTTATTTATTTATTTATTTATTTATTTATTTATTTATTTATTTATTTATTTATTTTATATATATATATATATATATATATATATATATATATATATATATATATATATATATACATCAATCAATATATTCAATGATTTTTCCAAAGATATTTATTCAAATATTTTACATTTTATGTATTTATTTTGCAGAATATAATAAATATTTACATTTTCCAAATGTATATATAATAACATTTTGCCAAATGTATTTATTTATTTAACATGTCACCAATATTTCCACAACATTCCTAATTTATATAGTACAATAATCAATAATTATGTCCAACACAAATGTATTAATTTTTATATTTATTTATTTCATTAAGTAAGTAGCCTTGTAATAATTGGGATACAGCCAGCTGTTAATTATAATTTTTTTTATTAATTCCAACAGACATGATGAACCACCAGAACTCTACCTACAAGTTCAAAATCTCCAATGGGGGCTTGTCTGGCAACAACCACTTGTCGGGAGGCGTGGCTGGAGGCGGATCATACCGGCAGCAGCGCACGGGGCCACACCCCTTTCAGCAGCAGCCTCTAAATCTCAGCCAGGTATCACAGTCAAGCATTTCATATCTTGTTTCATAGTTCATATATTTATCCACAAAAGTAATATGATTATGTTACCCTGTGTAGGCTCAGCAGCACATGGCAGTTGAGCGCAACGGAGGTCATCGGCGTCAGCAGGCCTACATCACTCCTACAATGGCCACCCAGGCTCAGTATTCCTTCCACAACAGCCCCACTCACACAGCTAACGTTCATCCCCACTTGGCCGCTCCTCATCTGCCCGGGCAGCCACACCTCTACACCTACACTGCGCCCACAGCCCTGGGCTCCACCGGCACTGTGGCCCACCTGGTCGCTTCGCAGGGTTCGGCCCGCCACGCAGTCCAGCACGCCAGCTACCCACCGGGCATCGTCCACCAGGTGCCTGTCAGCATGGGCCACCGCGTGCTGCCCTCGCCCACCCTGCACCACAGCCAGTACCAGGCCCAATTTGCGCACCAGACCTACATCAGCGCTTCTCCCGCCTCCACTGTCTACACTGGATACCCGCTGAGCCCCACCAAGATGAACCAGTACCCTTACCTCTAAAGCTGAAACACTGGAGCCCAGCCAATCGCTGCTTACCATTTCTACCCTCATCCCACCTAGAGACAGAGAGACATGCTGAAGCCTATAAACCCTTAACCCCATCCCCTTGTTCCTTTCATGCTTAAACTTGAAGACAATGAAGATGCCGATGGATAGAGGAAGTGTACTCTCAGAGGAAAACAGAAGGGTACTGAGGCGCTTTCTTTTCAGTTGAGTTTTATTTTGCCCTCTCAACAGGGCCATTTAATAATTTCTTTTGTGATCTGGAGGTTTTGTTTCTTTTAAAACAGAAGTCAAAGAAGGGAGTTCTTGCTTTTGTTAGTTCCTTTTGCAACAAGGTCTCATCAACAGGCCGTTTGGGAGAGTTTCGTTCGGCGGAGATTTTGTTTGCTTTTCCCTTTTTTTTTCATTCACCGACTGTTGTGTCGAGGTCACGACTTGGATGTTTTGAATTCCTACAAGAATTTTTTTGGATAAGGTGAAATACGGATATCTGCTGCTCTTCAAAGAAAAAAAAAAAGCATAACGATGGCCTTGAACTGTCTTAAATGTTTCCAAATTACTTGCGGCGAACGGTATTGTGCATACTCCGCCGCGCTCTCCGACAAAAACACCTGGAGGAATCTTCTGGAAATAGGACGACAACTTTCTAGTGTATTTATAGACTTTCCTTTGTTTGTGTTCACATTTAGAAAAGAAAAAAATGTTTGTCATACCGTAGAACATTAGCTGGGCCCCTCTTTGTAGAATGTAGCAGTCTGCACCCGTTGATTTAATGAAGAACCTTTCTTATACCAATAGATTCTTGTTTTTCCTCTTTCAATGTGATTGCACAAAGTGGTTACAATAACATAGGCATGTTCAACATGGTAGTCGGTCGTGCGTTTGCGTGCATGTGTGCGCTCAGCACATCTGTGCGACGTATTCCTCCACAGTCTTAGGTTTATCATTGTTACCTCGTAGTGCCTTACATATATTACGACAGTTTACTTGGCTGGAAACCCTCTAGAACCAGATGCTAGTCAGAGAGTTGGCTCCTAGGTTGAACATCTTCATCCGAGCTGTTTCGTGTGGTTTTATTTTTAAGTTCCAGGTTTAAGCATTAGCCCTAAACGTTATTTAAGCGCTTCTCGTTTAGCGTGCATGAGATCTTTCACATTTAAAGATACTTGCCTGGGGTAATGAACCAAAGCTGTCATTTAAAGATAAGTAACTTTTGTTCTGGATAGTGGATATAATTATATATAGCGTATTTACTGTACATACCGTAGCTATGCGTTTTAGTCACCTTGCGATCAATGCGATGTCACTGATTTTAGGCTGTATATGTCATAAAAGGGAGACTAAATGAATATTTCATGGGAAAAGCCAAGTATCGTTCAATCAGTTGGAGACTGGGCTGTACAGTTTGTTTAAAATTAAATAAAACACACCAGGTCTGAAGAGGTTGTCTGTTTATGGAAGGCTGGACATGGTTCAGAAACCTGGGAGGGTTCGAGAAGGAGAGTCTTGTTAGGCGCTGGAGAGACTGAGGTGCTTGTGGATTTTGATGGGAGTTGTTGGGAAAGCGAGAGGGAGAGGGCAAATTCCACATTTTTTATGAGAATAGCATGTTGGCTTTGAGCACGTTGGTAGATGCCGAAGGAAGCCGTGCAGCGCGACTGCACACCACACTCTGATTTAAGTTCGTTCGAGGTTCTACGAAGATCTGTGGGTTTTTTTATCCTCACGTACACACTGGGGTTTCGAACAGCCCCACGTTGCATGAGGATATCTGCAACGACATACACCGGGAATCAAAATTGGCTTTGTCTTTCTTTTTCACTGTTTGTCTTACCATAGGAATCACTTATGCTACAGGCGTCCTGTCAGTAAAGAGATAATGAAAGTGTAGAAAACTGTGGGCCAATGCTTGTCTTTTTGCTGCTTAATTTAACCTTAATATGCTAGCCAATCATTCACATTGTGTCCTAACTACGTGCTCTGTGAACCAATTAAAAAGAAAAGGGAAGTTTATATAGACTTTTATATACCCTACAACTGAAACGTTTGGGGTCAGTAAGATTTTGCTAAGAAATTAATATTTATATTCAGCAAAGATGCATTACATTGACCAGAAGTTAACAGTAAAATATATATTATAATAATATAATAAAATTTAAAATAAATGCTGTTCTTTTGAACTTTCCGTTAAAAAACACAGTTTTCACAAATATATTAAGCAGAAAAATGTTTAATAAGCGGCAAATCAGCATATTAGATCATGTGACGCTAAAGACTGGAGTTATGATGCTGAAAATTCAGCTTTAATGACACAGGAAAAAATTACCCTTTGAAATATATTACAATAGAAATTATTTCTTTTTTCACAATATTTTACTGTATTTTTAATTAAGTAAATGCAGCCTTAATGCACATAAAGATATTACCAACCCTAAAGGAAACTAAAAGACTCTTTTAAAGTTTAAAAAATGTTTTACTTAGTTTTTAATAATCATTTAAGTACAGCAAGGAAGAAATGCAAAATAATAATAATAACAATAATAATTATAATAATAATAATAATAAAAATAAGCTGTCAAATCAAATTGAATTAAAATGAATAAAAAGGAAAGAAAATTGGGTAGCCCCGCCCACAGTGAAATCTCATTGGTCCAAAATTGTCAGCGTAGCTTTATGCTAAAAATCAGACATGTTCTGATTGGCTGTGATTATGTGGCGGTTATGTGCCTGGTTAGGACACAGTGTTTATTTTGATTTTATGTCTTCTAATGGGCACATGCTGATGGAGTATCAAATATATCCCCTTCTGCCCTCACGTCACGCCTCAAAACTTGCATTCGAAGTAGTTTTTACTTTGAGGTTGTTTCTATTTTATCGTTTTACTTCGCTAGGTATATTGTTTTCTCATAGAGAGTGTTGCAATAATGTTTGTGGATGTTTATTATATTTTCATGTTTTATGTCAAGCATCATTTGTCTGATTTCTGGTGGTCGATATGTAACTGTGATGTTTAGTATTCATACGTGGACCCTCGTCTGGTAGGAAGCATAATCTTTGTCCAAGTGCTCAACCAAGATCTCACACCAGTTACGTTGTACCCGAGCCTTCCGTTTGATAGCTAGCCAGATTGATTCGTTAATGCTGTGTGTTATGATGCCTATAGGATTTTTTGTTGTATGTTTGTTTAAGCTTAAGTTGGATGCTCAGTCATTCAAGCACAGTTAAAAAAGGCTCCTTCGATGATACTCCCATAAAACATTCCATTCTGGAAGGAGCCGTTTCTGACTGCACTGATCTGTAGTCTCCAGTCTGTCTCGCCTCACAGGGACCGACCTGTACGACCAAATTGGGACTCGCATTTAAGGAGTTTTGGTTCTTCCCACCAAAGAAATTCAGCATGTCATTGATGTGCAGACGTCTCTCTTGCTGTAATGGAGAAGACAGAATGAGTTTCACTGACATTTAGAAAAATAATAACATTAAAAAAAAAGACTGGTTAGATCAGGTCGGTGTCAGAAAGGAACCTGTAGATGGCAAACGCAAAATAGAGATGACACACATAATGCACTCTCAGAACTTAGTGCAGTTGCTTTTAGTACAGTGCAATCCAGTGTTTTGTACCTTTCTCATATGTTTTGTCAGTGTTAGTGTGAACAAAACTCCCCATTTTGCCTCTAATTAGTGGACTTGCTAAAAAAAAATGAGGCCCTTACATTTTTTTTTAGAAAAAAAGAAAATGTCAATGCACACTTTATTTCATTTATTAAAGCTGTGGTGTGTAATTCTTAACTCCTGAAGGGTATACACTGTGGGGCTTCGCTTGACATAGCAACATTGGATCAACCAATGGGGTGAGAAGAGGGCGTGGCTATCTGTTAGTCCAGCCAATGGAAATTGAGGAGTGTTTCGAATGCATTTGTATACCATTTTGTTTGGTGCCACTACTAGCGACACAGTAATATACACTGCAGCTTTTGTACGTTTTATTATTTTAGTTTTAAGAACCACAGAGATAAATTAGTGCTCCATGTAGTGAATTGAATCAGCACTGCTACATTTAAATTGGTCGCTGGTACAAAATGAATGTAAAATTTGAAACTAACATATTTGATACACATGATGATACTGTTGGATTTCTCTGGCTGTTAATCACTGAAATGCAAGTCTCACTCGAATGACTTGAACTAGCATGCATTTTGATGTTTTAACTCATTTAAATCATAGAAAGCCCTATTGACTCTTCAAATGTAAATGTGTGAATTATGAACAAGAAGTCATAATGTTGTGTTGTTTTTTTCTTTGAGATTCAGTCTGAACTGTATACATCACTGAAGATTATGCAACCAAAATGTGCTAGAAATAAGCATTCATGCAATTTAATGATTTTGTTTTCCATCTTGTGTCAAAATACTGCCTTCTCCTTTATTAACCGCACACGAAGCTTTAAGGAACCGTGAATATGTGCTGTATTGGTGATTTTTGTGAAGCCTGGGGTTTTGTTACACGTTTAGCTTCACAAATATACAACTTACAATCAAAATCCTACTTCCGACGTTACAGAAAGCAGTGGGTTATAAGGATTGAAATACATTCCTGAAATCTCATGTCAGTCAAATCCTCTGATGGCACCCAAATCAACACTTTTAAAGCACATGATCATGAATTAACTCAAAGCTTGATTATTTTCTGTCACTGAAGTGGCCATAGTACTTCCATTATTGTAAAGCTTTTGTTCTGCTTGTTTCTATCTGATCTGATCTATGGGCTGAAACAGAGGCATTAGGGGTTAAATGCACCATTGAACTTGAATGAATGTGCTAAGAGGCCAAATATGACAATACGGCCATCTCCATATGTTGTTTTAGAACCAAAAAAAAAAAAAAGGCTAAACAATAATCATTATGCCCAAGAACACTCATCGGTCAACTTTTTCGTTGTTGTTTAATCTACTGCATAGTTGCTGTCAGGAGTGTGTAACACAGAGACATTACTACGTGTTAAGCGTAACCTATCTCACAAATAGATAAGAAACACCGGTGAATGCAGGTGAAATTATTTGTACAGAAACGTCACTCATCACACGAGTCGCCACAGTAACCTGTTATGTAGCTGTGATGCACCATATCCGTTTGTGCAGCCATCGGAGACGTGAACAATTTTCTACTTGCACAGCAGCGAACATTCACAGTCAAATGTAAAAACTAAATATTTTTCTACAATGTTTCAAGACCTAAGAAAGCATCCGACCCCCGACCCCTGATTTTTGTCGACTGCTGTATGGTTTTCTCAGTAGTGTGTATTACATTAGTTGTTGTCAAAGCTATTGTGTGCTGCAGTATTTCCAGGTATACTTCTTTGTTTATTGTCCTTTTTTATTATAATTATTATAATTTTGCTTTGTTTATTGGAGATTTGAAGAAGTGTGATGTCTCATTATTTCAATCTGTTAACGTAGCATTATATGTACCCTGTACCTTAGGCTAATATTATTAAGTATGCTATGAGAATGGATATTTTACTGGCTTTATAGAATGTTAAAATGAATATAATAATGACAATAATAAGAATGATTTAACTCCTAAAAATTGAGTACTTGCTACTAAGCGCTTGTGTTACCATTACAAATGTTGTGTGCTTCTCTTAATAATTTTCGTTGTAGAAAAAAAAGCTGAGTGAATTTTATTAGGCTTCGACAACTAATGATAGCAGTGTAAATTCATGGAGGATTTTTAACAAACCTGGGGGTTATAGAAGAATTTAGTTATTTTAATCGTTCTATTTACTAACTGTAGGGTGTGAAGGGGCTCGCGTCGTGGTGAACTATGTTATAGCTTGTTATTCACTGTTACTTTTGATCATTTTTCGGTCTCCAAGGTGAATCGAGTTATTAAAGGAAATTTGTATGCTCACATATGCATATTGTATATGTGTAGAAATGTAATCACACTTTGTCTTGGATTTACATTAAACTGTTAAGTCACGGCATCGGTCTTGTATTTTCATGCTGTCATTGTGTGTTTCTTTCTTGTTTAGTCCAGAAAATAATCATCTCCTGGTAGCCACAATCTTTTTTTTTTTTTTTTATACAAAAATGTACAGAATAAAAATGCTACACATTTGCACAAACTAACCAGACTAACACAGTGCAAGTGACACACGGTGCAAAACTAATCTAATAGTGAAGATGGACTTTCACTAATCTAGACGCACCCTAGCGGCAGCAAATCTAATTTGCCGCGAGTGTTGTCTAGCAACTCTCAATTCACTTCTGAGCTGTAAACGCCAAACTCCGGTCGGGCCAATCACATCGTGTATAGAGTCGGTGGGCGGGGCTTAACATAATGATGGCCGAGTTGCGCTTGCGTGCTTCTAGTAAACACAGAAACTGGCGAAAGGCGGTCTTTCGAATCAGCTTTGACCGCGACTCTGGAAGACTTGGAGTTAAGCTTTTCTCTGAGAAGAGAACAAAGAACGGCACTGAAGTCATCCTTAAGAAGGAAAGATGTCTTCTGATAGGTTGTGGCAAAAGTTTAATCTGTCAACTAGCTCCGCTTCACATTGCTCTGGTTGGTTGAAGCGCTATCCAATTGCGTGCAGAGGGAGTTTGAAAGACAATCGTTTATCCCGCCCCTCAGATATTATTTGAAGGCTAGAGCTAATTAATTTCCAAATACAGCTAAGCAATATATAATTTTTTTAATAATTTATATATATATATATATATATATATATATATTATATTATATATATAGGGTAAATTGTATTCATTATTTTACATTTACATGCACATTTAAAATAAAAAATAATGATACAATAATTTAATTATAGATAAATATAATGAATAGTACTTTTTAAATTATATATTGTATGCAGGACAGTGTATATATATATATATATATATATATATACACACACACACACACACACACACAGTGGAGATCAAAATTAGAGAACAATTTAGAAACATTAGATTTTGTTATATATACATACATACATACAGGACCTGGTTTAAGGACGATGGTATCTCTGTACTTTAATTGGCCAGCAAACTCGTCTGACCTTAACCCCAAAGAAAATCTATGGGGTATTGTGAAGAGGAACATGCGATATGCCAGACCCAGCAATGCAGAAGAGCTGAAGGCCACTATCAGAGCAACCTGGGCTCTCATAACACCTGAGCAGAGCCACAGACTGATCCACTCCGTGTCACACCACATTGCTGCAATAATTTGGGAAAAGGAGGTGCAACTAAAAACAGAAAGTATTGAGTGCTGTTACATGATCATACTTTTGATGTTCATACTTTTCAGTTGGCCAAGATTTAAAAAAAATCTTTCTTTGTATTGGTCTAAAGTAATATTCTGATTTTCTGAGGTACTGAATTTGGGATTTTCCTCAGTTGTCAGTTATAATCATCAAAATAAAAGAAATAAACATTTTAAATATATCAGTCTGTGTGTAATGAATGAATATAATATACAAAGTCTTACTTTTTGAATGGAATTAGTGAAATAAATCAACTTTTTGAGGATATTCTAATTATATATATATATATATATATATATATATATATATATATATATATATATATATATATATATATATATATATATATATATATATATATATATATATATATATATATATATATATATAAAGGGAATCTATAATTGGAGATACATTTTGCATTTCAAAAAGGTAAGGAAAAAAAAAATCACAAACAGACATTCCTGTATCTTACATAGTTGTGGGAGATAATTCCACCAATTTAAAGGTAAAGTAAATGGTAAATGGTACAGTAACAGAATTGACAGACACATTTTTAAGAAAAGTTATTTTTAAACAATTTAATGTTAGGAAAATTACCCTATTTAGGGCTTTTTTATATAAAATTAAGTATTACCAAAAGTCAAATAAAATACACAATCCTACATGATGGGAAAAGATACACTGACTAATTCAGACAAGAAGAAATCATGATTTTCAGCTATATAAAGCACTTTTTACAGAAAATATTATTGTCTGTTACATTTTGAGATCCATAACAATGAGTAACAATTATTAAAATAAGTTTTAAAAAAGCATTTGAAAAAAAAAAAACGCTGAAAAAAAATTACTTTGGGCACCAGAGTACCTGCAATTATAGAATCATATTATATTGTAACAAACTACCACTATCTTTCAACAAAATAAACAAATAAACAACGCTGGCAAAAAAAGGTTTCAGGATTCCCATTCATGTGCGTTAGTGATTTTTTTATAACCATAAAAAACGCCGTTGCCCTCAGTGGCCACTAGAGCGTGCTGTCACATTACCGAACTCGAATAAATTCTTGTAGCGAGTCTTTTAACCATGATCAGATTCAGAATCTCATCGGTTTTGAAAAATAAAAAATGTAAAAGCTTCCTAAAAAATAATCTGGTCTTGGTGCAGCCACACAAAAAATCCGGCAACATAGCGCCTTGCCGATAAACCACAGAAGCCGGCGGAGGTGTCAATCTAACCCGGATTACTGAAGGACGGCGCGGGGAGCCAATGACCGTAGAGCCCATACAAGAGACTCCAAATCCTGCTGTCAGGGGAGGATTTAGTGCAATCCCGACTCGCAGAGCGGTTGCATCTGAGAAAGTGAGTGATGCTCAAACAGGGTCCAGACACGTATGAGAAGAACCACCCGTTGTGCCATGCAATCATGGAAAAAAAGAAACGTTAATGCTGATCTAAAAACTGGATATGGACGCTATCAGACTGCCGTAACTCGGTTTTGAAGGTAAGGAGTTGCTTTTCGAGGCTATGCATGTGCCACAAGTCTTTGCATTGAAATAAACTGATATTAAACCGATTCAGCCGCAAAATAAAGTTACTAGACATGTAACTCGAGTTAAATGTATCATCAATCAAACATGTAGACGACGATTGCAGCCATTTCTTTCAAAAAAGACTCTATTATGTATACAGCAACCACATCTGAAATGCCTCTTAGTTCCAATAGTCAATCAAACTAGTTCTGATAACACCCCGAAATCCTAAAATTACAAATATTTCTCTCATATAACCACAGAACAGTTAACGTTACTGCAAATCCCGACTAGAAACCTATAATCCGCGTGCAACACGCGCGTTTAACTGGGTTTTAACTCACATGAGTGAGTTTACAAGCCCTTGGCTTTACGTTGATTCTGATCGCCTTTGAGTTCTGTTATTTGAAAGGAGCCCATACAACAGTGTGTGGATCTCTGCGAGACTCGGTTCGTGTGATATTGCACGATTAAGGTGTCCGATTCATGAACGAATCGCTCTTTTGAACTGGATCTTTTTGGTAAATCTCTTGAACCGGTCTAAACGATTCGTTCACGAATCTGAAGGAATCGGTCCTAGTGGTTTTCGCGTGGGGATTCCAATTATGGCAAGCCGTTATTAACATTTAATCCTTAAAACGAACTATCATATTTCCATGCTACTATTACTTATATATATATTCTCCATACTAGTACTTATTTATTAGCTAGTGGTGCTTATTCTTTAGGTACTATTGCCTATTCTTTAGATAGTACTTACCTTTAAAAAAAATACTAGTAGGTTTTCATTAGATAATATAGTATATCTTGTTTTTTAGATACGGCTACTCATTAATTAGATACTAGTACACATTTAATATATACTAGTATTTATTTGTTAAGTACTAGTACTTATTTATTAGACACGTATCTTTTTTAATTGTAACTAAAACCGTTCTTATCTAGTCACAATTGCATTTTTACTTGTCTTATGTTATGACTAGTCAGCATGGCCACTGTATATTCAATTAAATATCTTACTATTAAAATAAAAAATCTTACTAGAAACACAGAATAAATACTACTATCTAATAAACAGTATTGAATACGTACATCTAATGAATAAATACTAGCATAGTAATTGGTAATAGCATCTAAAAAATAAACTACTAGTAATGAGTAACTACTTATATCTAATAATCCTTCGGATAAGACGTTAAACCGAGGTCCTGACTGTGGTCATGAAAATTAAATATGTGTTCCGAGTTTGTCACACCACAGACAAATGTGTTTTTTAACCACCCCCCTAAATTTGAATCATTAAAAAATCTGCCAAGTAAATAAAATATCTTATCAAAATTTTAAAATGATAAGCAGCATTCTTTGCTCTCAAATGCTGAAGGCGTATCCACTGGTGGCGTTGAAACTACACTCACCTGCGGGAAAGCTGTCTAAAATAAAAAAATACAAATTATTAAACAAACTTATTTGAAGCTTTAGCTTAACCTGATATAACCTACTTACTAAAACGGAAATGCTAAGTTAGAAAAAAATATATAGATGTTTAAAAAACAGTGAATTGAGCGGGCGAACTGATGCCAGTTCGGTCAGGCTTAGTGGCTCCAGTTTTTCATCAACAGTTATGATAGTGTTGGTGGAGAGGCCATAGGCACAGTGGCTCCAGTGTGTCACCGAGCCACTGTTTCCTGAACACATCAATGGTGAAAAACTGTTTAATGGTCTAATTCCAAAATTCAGTTCATTTCACAGTTTTTGTAACTTGGTTCAATAATACATTTCTACCTTTTATAAAGTGTTTAAAAATAATTCTCAGAATTGGTTTTACATGGACTTTAAAAATCCCAGGGTGTAACCATGGCATCCTGGCCAAATTTGACAGAGGCCTCTGTCCATCATGACCTCCTAATAATCCCAAATGGCAAATAATCCCATGCATGGGAATGGCTTTATCACTTACTATCCTCTCTATAAGTGTGTGGTGGGCATTCTGGTGCAATATGGCTGTCATCACATCATCCATGTGGATGCTCTACATTGGTGGTGGTTGAGGAGATCCCCCTTCCATGTAAAGTGCTTTGAGTACCCAGAAAAGAGCTATATAAATGTAACAAATTAATTAATAAATATGTATTAGTCACAATTGGAATACAAACTAGTCTGAACTGAATAATTTATATCTGAATGACGGATCCCTATAGAAGTCAATAACAAAAATGTAAAATGTGGTATCTTACTAGTAACAAAAGTATAGTTACTAGTCACTATCGAAATAAGTTCTATTATCTATTCAATAAGTACTAGTATCTATTTAATAGTATCTGGGCTATTAATTAAGTAGCCTACTAGTATCTAATAATAACTAGTAACTAATGAATAAGTAGCCTACTAGAATAAGTACTAGTACCAATTTAATAGGCAATTTTTAAAAAGGTACTAGTATCTAAAGAATAGGCACTAGTACTTAATGGAATAGATACTATCTAAAACAATTACTAGTACATGCTAAGTACTAGTAGCATGAAAATAGATACTAGTATGTTTTAATGATTAAATGTTAACACGGCTTGCCACATTCAAATTCATGTCCGATTTGTAATGAGCTGAGAACAAATGATTAAAGTGATGGTACGATTTTGAGTGAATCCATGGGAATTTATAATAAACACATGTTAAAACTTGTCGGCAAAAGTGTAATGAACAGCAGTAAATTGCTGTACTGCACACGTTTTGCGCGTGTAATATCTCACGCCGGGATGACAGGGACCACGAGATGACGTAATTGCGCACGACGTAACACTATCGTTCTCTGAGCTTGTTCTTTGAAATGAATTGTTCGAAAGAACCGATTCTTGAAAATGAGTCGGACAAGTTAAGGAACAAAGGAACCGTACGGATCTGCGCTCTGCACGAGCATTTGTAGTGTAACTCAGTCGGCGCGAGGCAGTTTAGTGGTTAATATTGGCAATAAATTACAAATTCAGGTTTGTATTGGTATGCAAGATGCAATTTGTTCGGTTTAAGATTAAATCGTTAGATTTGGTTACAGAAGTATTCAACTCATGCTCAAAAAGAGGACTAAATATATGACCTATATAACAGTGGTATTGTTTTCATTTGCTGCAGTTCACAGTGACTAGTAAAACGCGTGGATAGTGTCTCCTCGGATCACCTTGGACCAAACATGAGTTTCACTAAACGGAAGGTCTAATGATGAAGGAACGTAGCCCGGTCACCGCGTGCGTGCTGCTGATGTTCGTCTCCATGGTGATCGCTGATTCGCCTGCTGCAGGTAAGTGATGTCATGGTCTGCTTCATTTGGGAGGTGATCAGTTTGCAACCGGTAACTGGATGAGTTTGTTGGCAAGATGATTGGAATTTTAGGCTTTTGTGGGAGACCTTTAAAACTGCTGTAGGCTAGTGCAACGCGAAGTTTTGAGAACAATGTTTTTCTCATTAGCAATTGATCTAAACATTTTGGTTAAATGTAAAAGCAGGCCAGATTTAGAGCCAGGCTTGTTTGTAAACATGTTGATAAATGTTTTGTTCAAAATTAATGTCTTGCTTGTCTGGAACCTACTTTGCAATGGCTTTAGATTTACTTATGTTGATTTGCATTTTCTTACACGAAACTTAATTTGAACCATTTTTGTATATAATATGGCAGCAACTACTTCAGAAAAGTGGATGTAAAAGTAAATGATTAAGATTTACTAGTGTCCCTTTATTTAAAATATTAACAAGTGTCTCTCATATATTTTTATGGTTTCGGCAGCCAATAAAGTAGACATTGGATAATGATTGGAAATCAACCAATCAATATCTTATATGAATATAAATTATATACATTTATAAATTAAAAATTAAAATTCTGTCTTTATTTACTCACTCTAATTTCGTTTCAAGACCCAGATACGCTGTACCGATCCTTTCCGAAAAAAGCCGTGCTTGTGCAGGCGTGCAGTGGGCGGAGCACCACACACACACACACACACACACACACACACACACACACACACACACGTTTGTTTTTGTGACATATGGGGACGTTCCATAGGCGTAATGTTTTTTTATACCGTACAAACCGTATTTTCTATCCCCTTACACTGACCCTACCCCTAAACCTACCCATCACAGGAAACATTCAGCATTTTTACTTTCTAAAAAAACTCATCCTGTATGATTTATAAGCATTTTGAAAAGTGGGGACAAGGCCAATGTCCTCATATTACACCCTCTCCTTGTAATACCTATGTCATACCTATGTCATTACATTTGTGTACTCATATTTTGTAAAAACATGCCCACACACACACACACACACACACACACACACACACACACACACACACACACACACACACACACACACACACACACACAATACACCATTGCATTTTCCCTGGATAGCTTTTGATTCACAATACGTTTGTGTTGTTTACATTATATGCACTTACAGGCAGATTGCCATCAAAACAGGCATTTGATGCAGTTTTACTCACAGCCTGC
This sequence comes from Pseudorasbora parva, assembly GCF_024679245.1. Taxonomy (NCBI): domain Eukaryota; kingdom Metazoa; phylum Chordata; class Actinopteri; order Cypriniformes; family Gobionidae; genus Pseudorasbora; species Pseudorasbora parva. The sequence continues at coordinate 29,987,381 of NC_090187.1, read as the reverse complement.
GATTCCGACTTGTGACCGGGAACAAACAAACACACTTGCAGAACTCCGGAAAAAAAACAAACTCAACAACAAAAAACAAAAACAAGCATCCACTATTTCCTTAACACTGGATTATTTGGGAAGCTAAACAAAGGTGCATACACAGTGTGAATTCGGACACTCAGGAGGTCGTGAGATATTGCAGATGTCAGTTAATTTGATCATCGCATCAAATCAGATGGTACACGACACGACTGCACTGCACGGCGAGCCGGCGGCTATCACACAAGCTTTCACGTTAAACACAGAGACTGGATCTTTTGATGTTGCTGATAGCTTCAGATACAAAAAAATTACGAAAAAATATGTGTGCAAATGATTTTTGAAAAGCAGAGAATAGTAGCCATTGCTTTCAATCGAAACAACCAGAGGGAGAGAGACGGTGCGCGTGAGAGAGAGAGAGAGAGAGAGAGAGAAACTGTGTGTGTGTGTGTGTGTGTTTATATACGCTGTATGGTTGCAGCCACTGAGCTAAAATACTCAAAGATCGAACCTATGTGACGTAGTTGTGCATGATTTGGCAATAGGGGGCAGCCATACGCTGGTAAAAATCGGGCCGACTCCCAGAATTTTTTTAACATGCTTAAAAATTATCGTAAGGTCGGGAGGTGCTCCTAACGTGCTTGGCTCGTTTCGTATTTACTTTCTCACGGTGCGAGCCACGACCATACGAGCATCCACGATGTCCACGTGATTTCTCCCGAGAGAAAAAAATCGACTGCGAGTTTGAACGACAGCCAAAAACGCACCATGTACGCCTGCCTCAAGTTTATCTTTCCCTAACACACCAAATAACCAAATATCCCCCCCCCCCCCCGTTATAAGGCAACAAGAATACTTTTTGTGCGCAAAAAACAAACAAAAATAACAACTTCCTTTAATAATTTATATTCTTCTGTGTCAGTCTCCTACACTGTACTTACATTGTAACCGCAGTGCTTCCGGGTTCTACGCCAGAATGCCGGCTTTGTATTGCCTAGGTACGCATAGCCAGACCTTCAGTCTGATGTCAGAAGGTCTAGACTCTTTCCAGTGATGCCAGTTATGCGTTACTTAGTACTTAGATGCCAGTAACGCGTTACTCACCGGGTATGGTTTCGACGTGTGACTGGGAACAAACAAACCCACACTTGCAGAACTCCGTAAAAACAAACTGCATCCACTGTTTCCTTAACACTGGCTTATTTGGGAAGCTGAACAAGTTTATCTTTCGCTCACAACCAAAAACGCACTTTTTACTCTAATCTGACTACTTAGATTAGAGTAAATATCTAAATAGTCAGACTAGAGTAAAAAAGTAGTCAGATTACCCTTTACTCTAATCTCACTACTTTTTTTCCAGTAACAAATAATCGAACACATTATTATTTCCAACCCAGTAATCAGACAAGTCACTGTGAGTTACTATTTTAGTCATTTTCCTTAGTAAAAAATAAAACTATATATTTTTGCTTTCTTCTTGCATCTCGGGGAGAGTATTTTTTCAGAAAATATTTTTTAATTTCAACTTAAAATGTCAGGAGATACATTGTTGACATTATTGTTAAAAATGTACTTCCAATAAAGTGAGCGTAGGCAAAAACGGTTGTCATTTCTATGTTGAGGCGGCAGGGGTGTTGTCGGCAACTGCTGAATGTAACTAATAAAGTAACTTTTAATCTTACGTAGTTACTTATAAAATCAAGTAATCTGTAAAGTAACTAAGTGACTTTTTAAAGGACTAATCAGTAATCAGATTACTTTTTTTCAAACTATGGCAACACTGACTCTTTCGCAGCTTTCATTGGTCAAGCACCGCCCAAGAGGACAGTTTGTTTTGTTCCGCGTCATGTTTAGGGGTGTGAAAATGTGAAGTCGATGTCCCTGCAAACATTAAAAACAACATTATGCAAGTCCGTCCCATTAAACCGAGGTCCTGACTCTCTGTGGTCATTAAAAATCCTAGGATGTCCTTCGATAAAGAGTAGGGGTGTAACCCCGGCATCTTGGCCAAATTGCCCATTGACCCCTGTCCATCATGGCCCCCTAATCATCCTCATATACACGATTGGCTTCATCACTCCGTCTCCTCTCCTCCAATCAGTTGGTGTGTGGTGAGCGTTCTTCCGCAATATGGCTGCCGTCGCATCATCCAGGTAGATGCTGCACACTGGTGGTGGTTGAGGAGATTCCCCCTTCTATGTAAAGTGCTTTGAGTGCCTAGAAAAGCGTTTTATAAATTTAACTAATTAAGTTAGCTGCAACATTGGAGCTGCAAACTTCACATACTTTTAAAAATCCAGTTTTAAATTGATCCTGTTAAACAGTTATTTTATCAGTTTTGAACACGATGGCGTTCTTCAACAAGGGGGTTTGTCGTCACAACATTGTTTCCAGACGCAACACACGTCTAGTGACTTTGAAACTCCTGAAGTGTTTGATAAGTGTGCCTTATACATCAGACGTTCTGCCAACGTTTCATGGGCATGACATATGAGGCTGAGATTATGTATTGGCCAACTCCTGCGTCAGCATCACACACATGCATCGATACAGAGCCGGCGTTCACATTGCTGTCTATGGAGGGTTCAAAGAACTCTCGGATTTCAAGAAAAATATTTTAATTTGTGTTCTGAAGAAGGTTTTACTTCTTGGAATGGCATGAGGGTGAGGAAATAATGACAGAATTTACATTTTTGGGTGAACTAACCTTTTAGCATTGTTTTTCCCATCTGTCCATGAGTCAGTCTGAACAAACCTTCAACCTGTTTTTGAGTCATGGCTCATAAATTGAAAACCACTGCTTTAGAATTTATATCTAGGGCTACAACAACTAGTTGATAAAATCAATAACAATCCATAATGAAAATTATTGACAACGATTCTTATTATCGTTTAATCGGGTCTGCCCTCTGTGCATGGTAAGCTTTTACCAGTCATGCCAAATTACAGCTCTGAATTACATATTTTTATGGACAAAATGCATCTAAAATAGTGGAATAGAAACAGAGTGAAATGCAGATGGAAAGGTACACGATCCAAGTGGCCAAAGCATGAGAATTGTTTATTTTAAGCTTCAAGCAAACGCATTAGCGTTTATCATACCCTATGATGCGTTTTGACAGATGCGTGTGCGTCCTCAGCGCAAAATGTTCATTTTACAGGTTATAAAATGACGAAGGATATTTAAGGATATTCATCTTTGTGTGGAAAAACTGGCTGTAGATTTACCCTAATCCATGTTCACTGACTCAAGCGTATTATGTATTGACTCAAGCGTACCCGAAACAGTTTTCTTCCGTTTACAGACAAATGTACATGATTAATAGCTTTTTTAATAACAGTAACATTTTAGGTAAATTATTAAGCTGATGGACTTGTCTTGCTTGTATGTCGAGTACTAAATATTCTTTCGTATATTTATTTTCAGTCTTAAGGATCAAAGAGCAGTATAAGACAGATAAGACCGAAAAACTGGCTACAGAAGAAAAAAACACACGCTGCTAAATGTTTTTTGCTGGTAGAAAAGTCTTTAGATGCAATTGGATTTATTAGCACATTGCAGTGGTGTTTTAAGTTCATACTCAAGACTGGTGAATTTTTGCATTCATTTTTAATTAAATCGTGTCTATCATTCATTCAAAAAGATTCTCGTAGATCTGCTGTCAGAGTAAACTTGACTGTGATGCGTTTCATCCAATTACCCCTCTATTCATGCTGAAAATCAAAATATTACAAGCCTATCATTGAGTGAAGTGTGCCGTATTGACGGTCCATTTATATCCATTTGTGCATGTCACAAGCTGTGTAAAAGAAATGATATGAAATAGTGTTCATTTTCAGTGGTACACTTCACTAATTCTTAAAGGGATAGTTCACCCTAAAATGTTTTTTTCATTAGTTTATTCACCGACATGTCAGTCCAAACCTTTGAAACTTTATGAACAAATCAACATTTCAGCCAATTGGAACAACTTCCATTGTATGGACAAGAACCTGACATTTCTCAAAATAACCACAGAAGAAAGAAAGTCATTCAGTTTTCGAAGTTCCACACAAATCTTTTTTTTAAATTTGTGAACTATCTCTACAGGGCCATGTCATCAAGACTCAATACTAAATCCATCAAAATGTGTTATGAAAACCAACTAGTTACCATCTGTTGTGGTTATTTATTCAGTCCTGAATCCTGATCTGTCAAATTCAGGACATGAATTCTGTGGCTTCTCTGAAATTAAAAAAGAATCCTCCTTTTTGTTACCTGAGAAATCCTGACGTAAAAAAAAAAACATTGGAAAATGACAGAGAGCATGAAAACAGTTAGGTTTGCCAGCTCCTAAATTTAACCTGTGAATGAAAAATAAAGGTAGAACAATATTTTATTTTGAAATAAAAGACTTGAATAGCTCTATTTGGAAAGAAGTAAACATTCTAGAATGATTGGGATGATTTTGTATGGAAGTGCGTAGACTATATTAGCCTGACAAGCCAGACCCATGTTGGGTCTGGGAACACACCATTGGCAGGGCTCAATCCGAGGGGCTTTCAAATTCCCTCTGCACTCAATAGGATAGCGCTACAACCAATGAAGAAGATGAAGCTGAGCTAGCTGATAGATGAAACTTTTGCCAGTATCCAGTTGGCAAAACTCTGAACACATCTTCCTTTTTTAAGAATGACTTCAGTGCCGTTCTTTGTTCTTTTCTCAAAGAAAAGCTGAAAAGCCGATTCGAAAGACCACTGTTCACCAGCTCCGTTGTTTTCAAGTAGCACGCGGAACCGCCACATCTCTTCCGTCATTATGCTAAGCTCGCTCACCAACCATACACGATGTGATTGGCCTGACTAGAGTTTTTTTTTTTCAAGCTCGCAAGCCAACGGAGAGTTGCTAGACGACCGTGGCTGGAACTTACATTTGCTGCTGCTATAGGGTGCGTCTGCTTTTCTAGGCTACGCCTACATAGAATATAATAAACACATTACAATATAGTTATACAATAAACATATATATATATATATATATATATATATATATATATATATATATATATATATATATATATATATATATATATATATATATATATATATATATATATATGGGTGCAATGATATTACGCAGCGCCTGAAAATAATCCCCAGCACAATCTCTGTGCAAGCTGGTTGTCACGTTGGTTATGTTGACGGAAGTTAGCCTGTTTTCAGATGCTGTCTAATATCATTGCACCGCTGCACCCATGGTTTGGCAGCAAAGTTCCTGGATTACGTCGCAGGAATGAGAATATAGTCCCTAGCTATAATCGGTCTAGAAAATCGCAACTTTTCATTTTCCGTCAGTCTTAGTACACAATGTAACTATACAAATCACCACATGTAAATCAGAAAATTTTGGCGTTATTTTGTCACTTATTGAGCATTAGGCTAAATGGAGCCATTTACCTCCAGTCTTTATGCTAGCACGCATGAGATAAAATTGGTATGTATCTAACTCTGGGGGATACGGTGAATAAGCAAAAGTTCCAAAAAGTCTTCAAAAGATCCAATATAATGATCATTTCCTTCTTAATTGTTTATGTTCACTTAAGAAATAACCGATTGTGTTTGAGGATACATGCAGAGACAGCATGTCCTCAACTATATATCTAGATCACGTTATCTTTTGTGTTCACCAACGTGGAGAGACTCTTCCTGGGCATAAGTTGCATGTTAAACCTTACATAAACATTCTTTCACCTCAATGAGGGAAAAGTATTGCTTATACTTCTAGTTTGCGAAAGCTACCTTTGAAGTCATCGGACATGCCATCGCTCTGACTCCTGGTCGCATGCACGCATGCATGCACGCACTCTCTCTCATACACACACACACACACACATACACAGCTGCAGGTCCGCTGACAGAGAGCGTGCCTGTTCGGAACCGCTTCATTGAGCTCAATTATAGTAACGCCACATTTTATTCTCAGTAACGGTAACGGCGTTGTAAACAGTAATTCGTTTATTTACTTGTTACTGAAAAAAATGAATACCTTTAGTAGAGCCGTTTATCTATAATGCTGTTATTCCCATCACTGGTCTTAAATGTTTTATCACCAATTGCAACCAGTGCATGTACAGATGTTCTTTAGTCAGAGATGAGAGCACTCAGTGGACTCAATCACCCAGGTGTCAGACTCAGTCGGAGCCCCCTGAAGAGCATTGTTGAGTTTTGGTGATTGCAAGGAGCTCGTTGCAAAGCTCCTGGCTAATTACAAGTGTTGCTTTTTTTTTTTTTTACAAATGAAACCTGGTCTGTGAGGGATGACAATGAGTGCATTCATTATTCATCGCCTCTGGGACTGGGAACAGATCAATACGCCGGGCCCATCAAAATCCACAGGAGCTTGATGCTGAAGCCAATGGCTTCTGGACCAGCAAACAAAGTCCCATTGAGAAACTGGGACGGTTGGATAGCAGCTTCTTTGATGGTGAACCCTTCCATTGCCGAGGAGGACTTTGTGTGTGTATTTGAAGGTTAACAGTTATGCTTTCACCATAGGGATGCATCATCTTATGGTCAGGAACAGGTCAATTGAAAGTTAACTTGCATACAAAGTAAACCTAAACTTCAGTGCCGAAATCAAGATTTAAAAGTGGGCAGAGCTACCCAGTTTAACATGACACAACGAAACCTATTCCGAAGCACACTTGTAGTCTCATAGCCTTCACTTCCATGTGTTCGAGTAGGGTGTCCTTTTTGTCATATTCAATTCAGAAGGGTCATGTTCAACACTAGTTCGTTTTTTTGTCACTTTATGATTTTGTGCGTCGTCCCTGTAGATCAGATTTTTGTGACTTTTACTATTTGTTGCCTACTTTGATGTTAATTAGTTGTAATGAAAACAATTTGTCTTCATCACAGAGAAATTGTGCAGTACAAAGCTGTTTCTGCACCATTGTTCTAAGACATCTGCAAGTAATTTGGCCTTTTTTAGGGGTAAAACCCCTTTAACAAGGTAATTTTCCACAGTCCGATAGTTTTTACATTCATAGACCATTCTTCTCATTTTATGGCCTTTATTGACGTAAAAATCTGAAAGCTTTGGTATCCTCTGATGCCTAGAAAGTTTGTTTTTGCACACAATCTTGATAGACTGCCTTGGCTTTGGCCAGCAAAATGTCAAGATGATATGCATTTGTCTGTCATGAAGAGACGGGGTTGTCTTGTTCTGTTACGCACATTTATTTATCTTTTTAGGGAGACCGCTTGTGTCTTTTTTTTTTTGGAAGTACATTTTTATGTGAACAGCTTTTCTTCATTATGAATTTCAACAAAACAAAGCACAGATCATGATTTAGCACTGAGCACCTCTGGGCTTCTTAGTGAGTTTCATCAGCATCAGCACAAGAATTTAGGTCCGATTATAAGAAACTTTCCAGTTTTATGACTGGGAATGAAAATAATTCCTAAAGCCACAATATGTAATTTTTCGCTGCTAGAAGTTGATTATAAAAAAAAAAACAAAGGCGATTGACCTGGATTTCAATGACATCAACATCATTTTTTTTTTTTTTTTTTTTTTTTTTTTTTAACTTTAAATTTGCTTACCGTATTTCTGTGGTTTAAACATTCAACAGTCAACAAAATTGTTTCAACAGTCAACAAAATAAATAACATTGTTCTGGTGGTTTTTGCATATATTGTAATCAAAAAATCTTACATATTGTGCCTTTAATTTTAGTCCATGTGCCTGTTAATTCATTCAAAATGCAACTGCTTTCCCTGTGTCTTTTTGGAGTCTACTTCCTTTTTTTTAATAAGATCAACAGATTGCAAAATTACTCTGCTTAGTTGTTTGGCTGCTTCTAAATATATTTAAAATGTGAGGTTTATACTGAATGCCAGAATTTTCATGTTGGAAAATTACACTATTCTGCTACGGTTTGCACTAACCACTTTATTAAACTATTTCCTATAATTAGACACATAGTACATTTTTCTTTTGGTAAAAATCTGGACTTTTAGTCAACACTTATTTTCCAGCATTTGTTCTGTAGATCACTCATTTGAAGTGACACTCAAAGATAAGAGGGCTCTATTTTAGTTGTTAGTCAAAGGAACTGAGTGAATGGAGGCCTGTGAGGCTGAGATAGCTCTGGGCTCGTGTCAGTGACGTCACAAAATCAGCCGTTCTATTTTAGACCATCTATTCAACAGTGACTTCCACTACAGATCTATATACTGATATTTCATTCATCACATTTCGTCGTCTTTGTTTTGAACGTATCCTTTTGTTATCTACAATTTACTGTTGTTTGATTAGTATCATTTCTGGTTTTAATTAAACAAAAATTAAATGCAGTCCATAAAAAAAACCTATGTGCCAAATTCACCCACATGGGGACTGATTTCCCCTTATATTGTCTATCTAATATATCCCAGCATTTTGATTCTCTTGAGAAATTAATTTGAGGTAACTGCAACAGCCTGACAGAAGGCTGACATGGATGTCCATATTGCATTGGGTTCACATATATGAACGGTTCAACACATGTCTGGATCATCTCACTCTGAACAGATGGTTACATCTGAGCACAGCCAGGTTTATGGGGAATTATTTGATTAATCTGAAATTTAATAAAATAGATTAAGTCATTCATTTAAAAAATCATGGGGATTTGAGGAGTAAAAGAGAACTTTGCTTTTGAAGAAAAAGCAACACTGCCATAATGCTAATACCATATTGCATATTCCTCGACCTTTCGTAATGATCATAATTTGCACCATGTTTTACCGAACAGAGGTTGTCAAACTGTCTCGCCTGATGGAGTTTCAGTGTGAGGCGTGGGTCTTTCTCTCCCCTCTACAGGAGTCTGGCTGCTTTGTAGTCGAAGGGTCTACAAGTTTATGCAGTTCAGTCCAACCCCTAAAAACGAAGCCCTCACAGTGACATGATCTTCAGGGCCTCTCTAGTTACAGGCCTGGGCCTTCCTGTCTTTCGAAGAAGTCTGAGGGAGTGGGGTGGGGGGTGGGGGGACGTGTAAGGAACTTGAGCATCCTCCAGTGAATTACACAATAAGCCAGCTATGGAAAAGTCTGCTTCTCTGGAGACCATCCCAATGTTAGGAGTCAAAGTGTGTCCCCACCTTCCTAATTACATTCCCTCTGTCTCATTCGCATTTTTTTTTTTTTGTCTGTGTGTGTATGTAAGTCATTCTCATCTCCCTCACAGTCATTCTGCACCCGTTTTTATTCAATTCGGCTCTTTGTCTAGAGTGTGTTAGCACACAGGAACAAGGTTATGCATCATTTAGAAATGATTTGAGAATGACTTGAAAATTTGAATTCGAATTGAACAGGGTTCCCACAGTCCTTGAAAGGTTATGGAAATCTATTTAGCCAGTATGAATTTGTGTACTTATGTTTTTTTTTTTAGAACATCAAACTGTGAATGCACAATATTAGTCAATTTGATTTGAATTGAATCATGAATTTAAAGGGAACCAAATAATGCTGGAGTGCAGGAGAGAATGACCAGCAGCAGACATAACCTCAGTCAGATCAATGGAAAGAAACAGTTTCACCTGACATGACTTTACTCTGCCTCTCAACCAGATGTTAGGTGGTTGCAAAATGCAGGTGAATTTGACTGTTAGTACTTTTACACTTTGGAAAATGTTCTCAGGCTTATGTTTGCAATAACAAGAAGAAAGCCACTGGTGTGCTGTGTTTATGCTGTCTTTCTTTCTGTCTGTGCTGTAGTAGTTCAATCTGTGGCTATACATGGGACATTTCAGTCGTCCCGAGTACTTAGCTGCTGATAAGACAAACAAAAGAGCTCTGTTCAGTGTCAGAGGGGCCCGATTTCAGCTCTTTTTCTTTTTTTAAAAAATTTTTTTGGTTAATAAATTGTTTCTTTGACACACACACACACACACTCACACACACTCTACACACACACGCATAATAAAAAATACATATATTAAAAGTAGGGCTGTGCAGTATATCGAAATTACTAAAATATCGCAAATGTATATCGCAATATGCATATCGCAACAGCACGCAATATCTGATTGATTTTAAAAGGCTGCTTCAACATTGTTAAAACTGTACGTTTTAGGTCGACGCATAGAGCAGAGAATAGACTGGGCACACAAATGTTACTTATGGAACTTGCTAGACATTAAGTAAGGGATAATGTGCACCCAGCCGGTTGTTATCGCAGAATAAACCCCGACAGAGGGATCAGGATCTTGCATCACTCTGAAGGGGTTTATTCTGCGATAACGACCGGCTGGGTGTACATTATCCCGCTTATTACACGGCTAGTAATAAATAATTATTAGACACAAAATATTGTCTCGAGATTAAATATTTTATTAGCTCTTACGCAAAGCTTCCGCGAAGGAAAACAGTTCTAACCTGCTTTAAGCCTTTATCTATTGCTGAAGATTTGCCATATGCCCTTGCTAAATGTTGAAAATTAATGCTGAAAGGGTTAGTTCACCCAAAAATGAAACCAAGCCTATGATTTACTCACCCTCAAGTTATCGTAGGTGTATATGACATTCTTCTTTCAGACAAATACAGTCGGAGTTATATTTAAAAAGTCCAGGCTAACGTTAATCCAAGCAGTAGCCTAGTTGTAGTTGTGTTTGAAGTCCATAAAAATGCAGCTGTCCGTCAAATAACGCGCTCCACACGACTCCGATGGGTTAATAGAGCCTTCTGATTCGAATCGATGCGTTTGTGTACGAAAAATATCTATATTAAAAACGTTATAAAGGAAACCTGCCTTGAAGTCTTCCATTGTAACCCACGGCTGTTTAAGCCACAAGATGGCGCTAGCGTTAAGCATAGAAGTAGTACTGGTCAAGATAACTCGTAGTACCCGTATGAGTTTTTGTTATCTGGAAATAACATACCGCTGGAATGTGCGATTGACCAATCAGAATCAAGTATTTCACAGAGATGTGTAATAAAAATAGTTATTAAATGCAATAATTTGCGGAAAACAATAACTTGCAGTCTCGCGCTCTCTGTCACACACACACACACTGTAACGTGAACGATTTGTGACATACATGTTTGCTAAAAAACGGCTGGTCACTTTCAGAAGTTGTAGCGATGCTTTCTTTTCCCAGAAAGAATGTGAAACACAAATGGTTTCATTCTCAGTTTTTAAAGGTGCACTATGCAACTTTTCGTCCACTGGAGGGCGCCTATTCTAAACGGCTCGTGAGTACTGGGACTTTTATTATGACGGGACACAGTTGCCGGGCGCCCACACTTCCGCTTTTTCCGGTCAGGTAAAAACAGCTATTTTTATCATATCAGATAAATTTAAGGGGCCAAGGGCTTCGGCCATCCGTCCACTCTCTTCCCTGAACTGAAATAAAGTAGTGGGCTGTTCTTTCCACACGACTGACATCAGATTCAAGTACGCCAGGTTGGCTGGTGGTTATGTTGCCCGCATACCGCCTCCCATGGCCAAGACTGGTATTACGATACCTGTCGGGCCGGGGCTAGTAATGCTACTGCTAATTAAGGTTGATATCTCTGCAGCACTATAACTTTGACATCTTGACACTTTTTTAATGACATCATCGCCCTTATTTCTTCTCATTCTTTTGATGCGTGTAGGTCATTTTTTGGATATTTTTACAGATGGCACCTTTAAATAATTGTTTTTATATAATTTAAATAGATTTTACACACTAATAGCAATATCGTATCAGATATCATCGCATATCAAATATTTCATTATTTAACAATATATTGCATATCGCATTTTTCTTCAATATCGCACAGCCCTAATTAAAAGTTATTTTTGTTGTTTTTGTCCCATGTAAACTTGTATTGTAATAAATAGGTTATGACACCAAAGTTTAGATACCTGTGAAATTCACAAGCATTTATTCAAATTTCAATTCCAAAAACTTCTGGTTTAACTAATATACATTTAAAACCATATTAAACCGTCTGCAATAAAATAAGAACAAATAATCAAATTACAAGCAATAACACAAATAAAAGCAATTGAAAAAATGTAAAAATTATTTTCGTTTTTTTTTTCAGGCAGGTCTAACAGTAGTTTTCAGGTTCAGAAAGTGAATAAAATAATCAGTAAAATATATTAATATAAAATAATAAAATATCTTCTTAGATTAATCCTTATTAAAGTAATAACATTTATTCAGTCAAGAACAGTGAACACTCTGTGAAACATCATCTTTTGTGTTCCAGGGAAGAAAGAACATCATACAGCTCATGAGTAAATGATGAATTTAGGTGTAATATTTCTTTAAAAAAAATTATTGGGATATATCTCTGGTTTCTATTTTAAATCAGTGTTATTTCCTGCTCAAATTTAGCTCATTTACAAAAATATGTAAAAGACTAGACTACAAACATATGCACAGCATGCAGTGCACAGTACTGCATGTTGTAAATGTAATAAGAGAAACCACCTAAAACAACAGTCTTCCTCCCATAAAAGCATTCTGAGATAAAAACGAATATCAACACAGACTCTGCCTTGATTGTTCGATTAGGCTGCGCACAGGAGTCTGTGCCAGCGTTAGGCAGAGGCAGTCACGCAATGGGATCAGCTTAAAACAGAAACATGTGTGGGCAAAGGGGTTTGAATTAATACCAAAGACCTTTCCTTAGCTTTTTCTTGCTCTTTTTTTACCATCTTTTTTTTCTGGAATAGCAACAACCATCAAATGAGACTTTCCCAAGAATGAGCCTGGCAAATGGAAGGAAATGACATCATTAGGGGGGTTTGGAATTGGTGGCTCAGTGTTTTCAGCAGTAGATCTTGGCTGTAGCTTTTCTTGTTGTGTGTTTCACAGCTGCTCCCTTCAGATTAGATTGTGTAGTCTAACCCTGAAAGTTGCAGGTAGGACATCTCGTAAATTGCTCAGTGATTTGGTGCTAAGCAGTCAACTATATTTAACAAATTAAACCACGGTAAGACTCGGCCATCTACTGGGTTACACAAACAAAAGTTACCATGATACTACTATGGTTTCTTGGACAGGATACTGAATTAAAACTATTTAATCTATAATTTAATGTGTGCCATAATGTTATTTATTTATTTAAATGTTTATAAAAAAATGTTTAAATGTTTTTGAAAGAAGGCTTTTAACTCTTTCCCCACCAGCGTTTAAAAAAAAAAAAAGTTGCCAGCCACCGCCAGGGTTTTTGACCATTTTCACCAAAATGTAGTAGCCCATAGAATATTTTGTTTAATGAATATCTGACCATGCAATATATCAAAATAAAGAGCTTACCCTCTTCTTTTAAACAAGCAAAAAAAAGTTTTCTTCTAGCATGCATTCCTTTTTATCAACACTTTAATATGGTTAAGTTTCATAAAAAAAAGCTACATTTTTAACAAAAAGCTGAGAAAATCACGTTTTTGTGAAAGACTGTTTCCAGATCAGATTCAGAGCGATGATCAAACACAAACACACTGAGTAGATCGAGTCCATCAACACCCCTAATGCTTGCACAGTCCTGTAGCTTGTCCACATTTCAGTCAGTAACATTAGATAGTTTTGATTCATATGCTGTTTAATGATGCCGATCACGTTATTTTGCATATGCATATAATTTACATATGACCGCTTGTTTTACTGCGTCTTAGTTGCGTGTGTTTTGATTAGGAGATTCAGTACTCATTCAGAAGACGCGTAATAACGCCTCCTAGCACCCGACAGTGAAAACATGGAAACCCTGAAAATTCTGTTTTTGGCCTGGAAGCGTTTTCTCACAAATAATGGAAGAGTCCGTGTTTGGCGGGGAAAGAGTTAAAGCTACAATATGTATTTTTTGAACCGTATGAGGTTGCTTATTCAAAGTGAAGGCGCTGCTTAATGACACCATGATTTCGCAGAGCTTTTATTATGCCGCGGGCGAGCGTGTTTTTTATCATATTAGGTACATTATTTGACTGTGCTGGAAGTTACATTATTTAAATGTGCTGAAAGTAATGTTATAATGCTACTCTATGCTTTCGCTCTGCCGAAATAACGTATATAAAATTACGTTTTTGACCGGTTAATGGTATTTTCAAATAGGCGTTGCCTTTTATAAACTTTATTTATTTTTTGGTTTATATTCCTGTTAAAATGTTAATTGTTTCCTGTTTTTGTTTTCATTCCTTGTACTGGTTCGGAGGCATGACAGTAATATTGCGAAGTATTACAATTAAAATTTTTATTTTGAATATATTATAAAATGTAATTCATTCCTGTGATGACAAAGCAGAATTGAGTGTAATTTAAGTATTTGTATACAAATCAGTTGTAGGCATTAGTTAGGAGATTTGTTTTCCTTGAGAAAATTTGCCTTGTATTGTACCTGATATATATCCAAAATAATCTGAGTTTAGGGTGGAGCAAATTGCATTTGGGTGAGCTAAACTGAATAATTTATATAGGTTTGATCTCATGTTTAGCCTCCTTGTGGTTTCAGCCTAAGATGTCATCCTATTCACAAAGACAAAGATAGAGAGACAGACGGATAGACATACTGACATTGACCATACAGAATCCTGTTTCTGCTGCAGTTTCATTTAATTTGAAATCCTTGTGTTTTATTTTGAAGGCATAATGCAACACACTTCATTTGTTGTTTATAGAGGAAGTCGTCAATATGTCATATCCGTTGTTTTATTATAGGTGTGGCCATGAAGAGTCACTGTTTCCTTTTGTGATGCTAATTGCCTCACTGTCTCTGTAGTTCTTTCGTCCTCCTGTCCTTTTGTTTTTGACAAAAACAACCTGCTTTTAAACTCCTTTTCAGTTTTTCAACAGTTTTTTTTATTATAGCATAATGCCAACAGCACATTTAGAAATATTTCCTAAGAAAGGCTTTAAATAAAAGCCTCTCTAAGGCCTGATGCCACACCCACTGTAATAATAATAATAATAATAATAGCTTTTTACATTATGATATGTATGTGTAGTTGTTTTGCTTTCAGATCATATCACATGTAATATATAATTTTTTTCCCTGTTGCTCAAACAGTAGAGCGTTGTACTAGCAATGCCAAGGTAGTGGGTTCAATTCCCAGGGAAAGCAAGAACTGACAAAATGTAAAAATGTACCTTGAATGCAATGTAAGTCGCAAAATGCATAAATGTAAATATAATTGTGCTATTAATAACCATCTAAAACAGGGACAGTAATAGAGTGCTGCAGGTATGACGTCATTTTGTAGGCCAACCAGCAGTTTGTATCACACTGATTCCCTTGACAAAAACCCAATAGTATTTTTCCGTAGGCTTTTAGGCGATTACAATTCCATCAAGATAATTATCACAGATTAACAAAACCTTTATGAATTTTAAAGACTAAATCAGCAGAAGTTAAAAGCTAAATGTAGGCAATAAACGAACTACACCATGTTCCCATGACTTCAACGTCACCACCACTAAGCTTCCGACAACTTTTTCAGATTTTATAAAAAATAAATAAATAAATAAACATTTTTCCAGAAAGTTTGACTTTAAATATATTATAATCATAACGGGACTGTAAAAGCTGATTGACTGTATCTGTTCAGCGTAATGACATTTAACCTCCCAGACAACCTCTGTAACATGTAACGTATATAAAATTATAACCGGCTTTTATAACCGACAACCGGCTTTTTCGAGACACGTAACAGCTTCAAAAATACTGCTGCTTTTTATGTTGTAGAATAAAACGTAAAAGTATCTTGAGCTTTTTAACCACAGACCTTATTTCAGCCATTTAACCCAAAAAAAAAAACCATTAAAAAAAACATTGACAGTGTTAAAATGCTAACCTGTTCTGTGTTTTGGCCTACAAATTTACTTACCTGCATCCCTCTATAGGCGAGTGAGAAACCAGCAGGGGCTTCTGCTTGTTCTTAAAGGCTGCATAATTCCAAATGAACACATTTATACACTCAAAGAATATCATTTTCATGTAGCACGTCAAAGTGACTCTTTGTCTCCTGCATTGCATGTGTGAGAGAACACAGAGTGCTCTCAGCTAAGTGATGGCGAGCCGGGCCCTTCACACTGCAGTTTATGGTGTGTCAAATATGGCGTGCATCCATGGAGATGATTTGCAATAGTGCACTTTAAAGACATAGAGCGAAAGTCTGAAGTGCTCAGTCAGTGTTCAATACAATTAAAAAACCAGTGAAAAAATATCTGTTATATAACTTATACTTAGCATCTAATTCAATGGCAAGTGAAATCTAACCACTTGTTAGCCAATGGCTAATGATAGACATTTTAGTCCCCTAGCATGAAAATGTAATGTGTATATATATATATATATATATATATATATATATATATATAATATCGGTTAGTTTAATCTGTGGTCTCTATAAAGGCCGAACAGATGATGCAAAACTCTCGGGACAGTTTTTCTATGTGAAGCTAAAATTTCTTCACCACATTCACCAGTCTGGCAGGTCTGAAAAGAAGAATACATTTATAACAAAAGAGATACTGTTCCTTAAGTTTCTCTAAAACAGACAAGCTAAGTATATTTAGTCTTCAAGTTTGTGCCTAAACAGTAAAATACACAAATATTTAAAAATGCCCGCAGGCAGTCCGATCCGATATTAGATCCGTGCTTTAGGTCTTAAAGTAACAGCAGTCTGATGTTAATCAGAAGACAAAAGGCAGAGAAATTTACTCACTGCTCTTCAGTAGATTTAGTGGGATTAATCTAGGTTTCAGTCTATGCAGTGTTGTGTTAGGGGTTAACAGTTTATGACTCAAAACCAGTAGTGAAAAATGAAGACCAAGAGTCAGGAGTGCAATTAATTAAAAGAAAAATGTACTGAATAATAGTTTGTAGTTTCATCAGCAGAAGCCACCTTCAAGTCTTACAAGGAGTTTGTAGGCCGCGCTCCCTCTCTCCCCGTATCATCACCCGGCCTATCGTACATACACCTGTCCCAACAGTTATACTGTTTTCAAGGTCTTTCCAAGTCATTCCTGCAATGTGGAGGATTCTGATTGGCTCAGAGAAAATGAACAGTCATGGTAAATTTCCACACATTGTCAGTTAATCAGATTCACGTGTCCAGATCACATGTTGAAGCTCCATCACCCCGGAATTAGGCCCATAGTGACCTTCCAGATCTGGAGCAGGCGCCAGCTTGCCAAACAAAATCCACCCATCTCTTAGGATGTCCACTCTCAACATTCATCGATCTGTAACACAGAATATTACACACAGACATACACAGATACACAGTCTCTCCAAGGTTGGAGCTGATTAAGCTCCAGTTCTAACTAGAATGTTGCCCAAAACATACTGATAACATGTTCTTGCTCTTAGTGAGAGGTACAGACAATAGTACAGGCAGTATTATTCTTGACTATTTAGTGTTTCAGTAAAAGGAAATATAAAATGAATAAAATATAATAAATTAAATGAAAGACAAATCCATCTGGAAGCCGGACTAGGTGAGCAAACACTGTTACTGCACTCCTGTCATATTAGGGGTGAGTGATACCTCCAAAATCCAAACACACGAAACCTTGTTGCTATCAAGTGTTTAGTGACACATCACACATCTTTAGGCCAAACCCTCTGTCACTCCTCAGAGACCAAATACACACTTTAGAAAGCAAAAAACAATCAGTGGTTCTTAAGCAAAATCATAAAAATAATCATTATAATAATATAGGAAGATAAATAGTGATTAAGGTTTTGATTATGAATTTAATTAGGTTATATACAGGTATATTGAAGCACCAGTGGATTTTAGAATCCCCCTTTCAGTTGTTTTACATTCCATTACTTTCTGATGATTTATTATGGTTTAGGCCGCTATTTCACAGATACGCTATATTTGTTAAGCTCTAAGCTGTTCCTAATCATCTCTAAGACAAGAAATGGAATATGTCGCATAGGTTGTGTTTTATTTTATGCCGCTGATGACCCCAGATTTAAATTAAACTGGTTGCAAATATTTGATGTAGCTAACTCTGCACATTTGTCTCATGTGCATCATCCCAATGACATTTACATTTGCTTCTTACACGCATTGCTTAGGTAGATCTCGCTGTCTGTGAAAGCGATAGCTCTAACAATTGCCAGACTGTTCATGCATACACGGTTGCATTTCTGTACCAGGTGGCAGAGGGAGTCATTACCACCCTGTTGTGTGGAGTCACGGTATTTCCCCTGCTGCCCGTCTGTCGGGCGAAAGGCTCCCTGACATTACTCATGATAAACACTGCTCATTTAGGCTGAAGGTGACTGTCTTACAATTAATTATTAAACTTGTCTGTCGATCAGGATTATTAAGTCACTCTATCATTAATTACTTAATTGTCTTGAATGTTATCAGAGGTTTTTTGGTACCATTTTACATAATTTCACGTGGTCTAACTTACCAGCAATGCCACAAGAACATATTCTTAAAATACTGGTTTCAAAGATTAGCCTAAACTTTGAAAGAAATATTTGTGCACTTCAGATTGCATATTAAAGAAAGGAAAGGTAGAGTTAGGGATAGGCAAGGTAGCTAAAATAGTTTTAATTGTCTTTAATTGTTCTTTTAAACCAAACAGCTATTGTTTGTCAAATAGTTGCAGCTATTCGTCAAGTACAACCACTATTGTTTGTCAAGTAGATTCATGAAAATATTTAATACAAGAAGTAAAATGGAGTATTTACAGTATAAAATATAATTTGATGTTAATCCAAGCTTGTTTTCCACATGAAAGGCATTATATATTAAATAGTTTTTACTTATATGCATCAGTGTAACCATACTTAATACTAAAGAGCAATATTCACCTGCAAATATTTCTTACTAGAACATCGTAATTTATGAAAAATGCCACCCTAATTTTTTTTTGAAAGATGATAATTTCTTGATCAATTGTTTGGTATTTAATTCATCGAAATTGATTGATTATTTGAAGGTGGATGCTGCACATTGGTGGTGGTTGAGGAGATTCACCCCTTCTATATAAAACGCTTTGAGCTCCCAGAAAAGCTTATTTGAACTTAATCAAGGAAATGAATTAAAAAAAAAAAAAGTATTATTATTAAGGCTGTCAATTGATAAAAAAAAAATCTAATAATTTACATACTCTGTGATTAATTAAAGGTGGCATGAGCTGGCTTTTTCTTTTTTTTAATATGCAATGCAATGATTCTTTCGACCACAGGGCTCGTAAACGTCTTTATCAAACAAACACAATGATTTATTTCTCATCCACCCTCGATTGATTGGAATATTATTTCTGTATTAGATGGCTCGCACAATCAGTCGATATAAGCGCGAACACACACGTGCGCGTCCAGATCAAGAAAGAATTTCTGCCGACGGGCGCACATTTTGGTAGCCTGTCTAGAAAACACACAGCCCCAGGACTACTATTAGGCCTACATATAAAAAAGACATTTTACTCACATAAGTTTGTTGCACCATTCCTGTCGAATCCAATATAGAAGGCACTAGTGTTGTACGATATACCGGTACTAGAAAAGTATTTCGATACCCTGCTATTTAAAATGGTTTGATATGGAATTTTATTATAAATAAATTTTAAAATATTAAATTACTCGCATCAAGAAATAAGATTTTGGTCATCCCCACCTGTTGAGAAGGGAAAGGTTAGTGAATGAATAATATGATTGATAATGTGATCTCTGTAAGGATGTTCACACTGGCATGTAGTTAGCAATAAGAGGTGGAATCGGCAAAAAACTGAATTTTTACACAAAAAAAATTAAACAATGATACTAAGTTCTGTTGTCATATTATTCATTTTATCTGTTTTTTTTTTGTTGTTGTTTTTTTTTACTGTGGTATCAATTTAGTATCGGTATCGAGGTATTTTATTGTATCATAAGTCATAATTTTGGTATCGTGACAACACTAGAAGGCACAATATTGTCTGCAAATCCAGCACTTGAGACTTGATTAAAGACGATTCATCGGTGAAATGAAGCGAACACACGTACATGGTCTTCCCCACGTGAGCTGGAACTTCATTAAAAATAAATGAAGTATCACACATTCCTAATATTATGATCCAAAGGAAGCTTATGCAGTGACTGTGTTCTTCCACAATATCTTGCTATCTTCTAGGGTTGTGCCGATGGATGAGAAACACCATCGTGATGCCACCAGAGTATGTGAGTGGAGTGGAGCGGCGGCAATATCCCAAATTTTGTTTGGAAGTTTGGAAAGATGAACATACGTTTTCATCAGTTATTTTATCTACGGAGCAATACAGATGTCTGCTCATTCAAAATCATATAATAGAATAACTGTATAATGTATCAATAGCCTACTGAAAACTGTAAGCAGGTAAGCACTGCAAGATGTTTTTGAATGCATTAGAGAGAACGATTACGTGTGTGAATAAGTGCTACCGGTTTCAAATGTGCTTTCACGCGATCATATTCAGTATGTAGAAGGAAAAGAAAAAAAAATCCCTTAAACTTTAACATCCCTCTCATGCCCATCGCCGTGATCCATCTGTATCAAGCTGGTTGTTTACCATGTGAGTTCTGAACACTGCACCATGCTTATTTAAATCTTTCGTTTCTACACATATTAGGCTACATATTTCTCATGTCTGTGAGGCAAACCGGCTGCGTTTCAGTTTATTTGAGACGCGCTTCAGTTCATGATGAAAGCGATCGCTTCCGTGACCTCATAGTCTACTTATTTGCTTTTTATTTATTAAATACATGCAATTGGCCGAAGAAACCTTTATTAAAATTAAGAGACAATTTGTACAAAACGAAAGAAAGAAAAAACTAAATATAACCACCAAAATCATTTCTGACCGACTCGTATCTTTGCACTAATAGCCTATCATAATCAGATGAAATTTAAAAATAATATTATAATATTTAAACATAAATATGAAAGAAAAAAAGCATTGTGTAATGGCTACAACAAGTAGGCTATAGTAAGCAACAGATTTATGTCATGTCTGAGCTGGATTTGAACGAACATCATTTTACCGCTGGGTTCATGAGCGCGCCTGCAGATCATTGAGCTGATCACACCGGCTGCGCTCCGCTCATTCGTCATTACAGGCTTGTTCTCGATAATTACAGTTAATGTGCCGGGCAGGGCCGGTCAACAATAGGACCTAGTATGCTGAGGAAATACATACATATTCTTCCTGAAGCAATTTTATGTAGCTACAGTTGAATGTATGTACAGTTTTTTCACTGTACATACATACAAGGAAACTGGTCTGCAGGATCAGGTTGTTTACAAGGTGGTGGAACCGATCAAACAAATATTGTTCAAGAAATTATCATCACTCAAAAATGTTTACATCACTTTAAAATGATGTTACAGTCCAGGCAGCACGTTCTCCTTCCTTCAACAGCTCAGGGTCAATACGGAATGGATTAATCTGCGTTATTTTTTTTAACACATTATTTTTTTTCTCAGATTAATTAATCAAAATTATTTTGACAACCCTAATTATTATCGATTTGTTTCCTTTTGTTTGTTGTCCTTTGACAACACAAATAATTAAGCATTTTTTTAGACATTTTAATTACATTTATCTCACCTAAATTCTTGCATTTGTGTTTTTACAATTGAGTTATTTTGTTACTCAAGAGTTTACATAACACAGAAGGAAGCTTGATTTCATTCTTTGAAATACATTTTAAAAAGTAGCACACATAAATGCAATAGAATTTAAAGATAAAAATTAGATGAAGAGAAATAAAGATAATGGTTTTTGGCCAGTCTAACACTGGGTTACTTTATTCAGTTTACGTAGTATTTCTGTACCTGAATACTAATGTAAAATAACTCTGGATAGTCTCTTAGTCCTGTATAAATTAAATACATAGGCTATCTAATGACAGACACATATTAGGCTTATGTCACTTTAAGAGCTTGTGCAATGATCCATTATACTGTTACTCACGCATTTTCTTTCTCAATTGTTTGTTTAAGACATAACCAACATGTTTACGAAGATTCTCGGCAAGACTGGAATTTTGACATAATTTCGTGTTTTTGACCATTTAAGGGCAATAAGCCATGAAAAAGAACTTATTACACACAGGCTGTTTGTGAGGTGTATTTGTGTATGCATTGTGGGGATGTTAAGCGCATTTTGAGAGAGAGAGAGAGAGAGAGAGAGAGAGAGAGAGAGAGAGAGAGAGAGAGAGAGAGAGAGAGAGAGAGAGAGAGAGAGAGAGGGCCCGGCACTGCTTACTCATGCTGTTTGTGCAATTACATCTTACAGAAGGTTTTGAAATGCTTATCATCTGTTTGGATTAATTTAATCATACAACCTGCATTCTAAATTGATTAAATGTTTGCGGGAATTGCCTACATTATAAGCGTGAAACCTGTGGGAATGATCAAAATGATGAGCAATACCAGCAATCCCATGCCGAAATGACCAGAGAGTAATGTTCATACAAAGGGATTTAAACTCTGTGTGTGTGTGTGTGTGTGTGTGTGTGTGTGTGTGTGTGTGTGTGTGTGTGTGTGTGTGTGTGTGTGTGTGTGTACGTTTGTATAGCCTATGTGTGGCCTATGCTGGCAAAAGGAGTCGTAATGCGTACAGGATAATTTCGAGCTACAGTGAATCAATCAATCAACTTTATTTATATAGCGCTTTTACAATCACGATTGTGCCAAAGCAGCTTCACAGTGTTAAACAGGATAATATTGCAACAAAATTAGATTTGGCTGTACAGTGGTTCTGGAGAAAACAGTGATGTTATCTGCTTATTTTAATTAAGATTTTTATATTTTTTTTTTATGTACAATTAAGATTTTTGTACATTTTGAGGTTTTCACAAAAATGTGTTTATTAAGCGCTTATCTAACGATCCCATTGCTCCAAGTAGCAATTAAACATCTAAACGTATCTTTATTTCTGTTTTCACTTTTCATTTTCTGTGAAAACGATCTCACTCACGCTGACCGACAGATCCGACTCGTGCGCACAAGAAATGCCTCAGACAGTGCGTGATCCCGATATACGCAGAATTACAGTATTTCAAAATATCTGTCTTGGCATGTATTCATGAAAACATTATCTGTTATGTCTTGTTTGAATGTTTGTTAACTGTTGGAGGAACACATCTGAGTGTGTAACGTGTATAAGAGTAAGATTATTTTAGATCCGTGAGGTTCAGATCTTTATATATAGGCTGTGTCATTTAATGATGTTTCTTAAAAAAACTAAGTTCGGGAGAAGCACGTGCAAATGATCTACCTAATCATGATGTCATTCCAACCAGCTGTCAACAATCAGTAATCATCATGTCTACCAATCAGCTCAAGTAGAGGATCACATAAATAGCCAGTCAACTCACCAATGTTCCTTGACAAAGTTTGCAGCATTCTGGCAGGTCACTTTTTCTACCCACGCTGTCAACATGGCTCCACACGCTGCTTGAAGCTATGCTACAATGCTAAAAAACTTTCCTTACAAATTCCTAAGCTACCTAAAGCCCCTTTTGGCCGATTTTCATCAGCATTCTTTCAAACCAATGGCTCCTCAACATCACGGTAAAAGAATTCCTGTTTTTTCCAAAGTGTAATGTGGTCTTTGCCACAAATTCAATCAATGAGGAGTCAATTGTTTGAGCAGCGCTCAGACACTGTAAAGAGTGCACACTGCACAGACTTGCAGCAGGACAGCTACAACAGCTCCTGTCCCAAGAAATAGAAATGTATCTTAAATAACATAGTTCCGGCACGCATCAAGCTTTGTTGTGATCTTGCTGCCTCTGTGTACAACAGACAGAAACTTGTCACACACAAAGTGCATTTGCCATGGTGATAAACAATAAATTTACTCGCTCGCAAAGCGAATGAATGTATCGTGAGGCTAAGTAACTTAAATGTTGACAATACAGCATAATGATTATTTAAGCCATCTTATATTTTGGAGACAGAAACATACATCACATCTTCCTAATTGTGATTAAACTTTTGAATGTGGCGCCGTGTTGCGTTCAGAATATTACAGTTTCAGAGCATTTACAATCAATGTATGGCGCCAAGTTCTTATGAACCAGGACTGTTTTCTTTATTGTGATTATATTGTAATGTTGTATGCTAAATTTAATAAGAGTTGGACCCAAATGGGTCTCTTTCAAAATAAGAGTCCCATTATGGTTTTACAAACATGCTTTTCCATTTTGTTCCATCTAACTTTTTCTCCACCACAGAAGCAGTGATGTTACATCTTCTCCCATAGGAGCTCAGTTTCTCTGGCTAATTTCTCCTCTGCCATAACAGTGCTATTCTCTCTGCTCCCACAGGAGCTCAGTTTTCTGGCTAATCTTTTTCTCCTCCGCGCCACAGCAGCGCTGTTATCTCTGCTCCCGCAGGAGCTCAGTTTCTCCGGCTATTTTTCTCCTGTGCCACAGCAGTGCTGTTCTTTCTGCTCCCACAGGAGCCCAGTTTCTCTGGCTAATTTCGCCAGTATCCATAACAGTGTGTTTCCTTTTGCTCCCACAGGAGCTCAGTTTCTCTGGCTAATTCCTCCAGTGTCCATAACAGTGTGCTTCCTTCTGCTCCCACAGGAGCCCGGTTTCTCTGGCTAATTTCGCCAGTATCCATAACAGTGTGTTTCCTTTTGCTCCCACAGGAGCTCAGTTTCTCTGGCTAATTCCTCCAGTGTCCATAACAGTGTGTTTCCTTCTGCTCCCACAGGAGCTCAGTTTTTCGGGCTAATCTCTTCTCCACTGCTGTAGCAGTGCTGTTCCCTCTGCTCCCACAGGAGCTCAGTTTATCTGGCTAACCGTTTTTCCACTGCTCCCACAGGAGCTCAGTTTTTCTGGCTAACCGTTTCTCCACTGCTGCAAGCAGTGCAGTTCCCTCTGCTCCCACAGGAGCTCGGTTTCTCTGGCTAACCGTTTCTCCACTGCCAAAACAGTGTTGTTCTTTATGCTTCCGCAGGAGCTGAAGAAAATTGGTCCTACCCATTGCAATGTTTGAGAATGAAATTTATCCATCTGACGAAGATCCTCTACAGCATTCCACAGCTGCAAGGAGCACCACAACCCAACAAGACACCGTGACTGAATCTCCAGCAACACAGCGTGGCCGTCGGCCCAGCCGAGCCACATCCCGTACACCGAGACGCAGAGGCTTGCCATCGCCTCCACCTTCAAGACATCCACCATCTCCAGCTTCCTCCTACTCCTCAGTACAACCTACGATTCCAGCAATAGAGAAATGGACCGTACTAGGGTTAAGACAAGTGCTAATCAGTGTCGAGGATAATTTTTCCAGAAGAATTAATAAAGCCAAATTATACAACCTGTACGTGTCACTTCAAGCAGCTTCTCCATCTCCAAAATCCACTCCACCTTCCAAAACTACAAACAGATCAAGGAAACATAAGGATCCGAACTCACGCTCTCAAAAGACCCCTTCTCCCACAGAATTGGTTCTTCCTCGAGCACCAGGCCACTGCAGCAGGCCCTCATCTAGCCCGGGCCGCGCCCCAGTTCCAGCCACCGCTGCCATCGTCGCCGCCACCCAGCCCAACTCATCTCTCTGCTCCGCCGAGCCAGAGACCGTGGGTGTTTTCCAGCATTGCACCCCAGGTTACAATACCAGTTTCCTCTGCCCCAGGCAATACTTTAAGCGTAAGTACGCTTCCGCCAGCAGCTCAAGCTTTGTATCACAGCCTTTTCCTGTCACTTTTTCTAACCCCTTCCCTTGGCCTGCAGCCCCACCATCAAACTCTAGCGCGAGGCTGCCTCCGCTAGCGGTGCAGGCCCAGCAGCTTTTTGTCCTCCTTAGCTTTCCTCTTTCCCCTTTTTCCCATTCCTTCTTTGTCGGGGACCGACTGAAACGAGAGGTTGCCTCCGCAAGCGGTTTTCGGCCCCTGGTTTTCTATCCGCCTAACACTTTTTCCCAAACTAGTGCTCCATTCACCCTGTTTTCTGCAACACAGATGCCCTTCCTGCCGAATTCTACAGCCTTGGAACTGCCCCCTGTCGCCAGCAACATTAGAGCACAGATCCTCACAGAAATTCAGGCTGTTGGCGCCAGAGGCGGACCCATTCCCATTCCCAACCCCAGTACCAAAGTATTGAGAGCTAATATTCCCATAAACCACCCATTGAGACCCCTCATTGACGCTTCTCTCAATCCCATCCTTCAAGCTGTTTCCCCCAGAACCCTTCAATCCTACCTAACTGCATGGAAGTGTTTCAAGTCTTTTCACTCCATATACAAGCTGAATTTTCAAGATTATTCTTCGCTTACCATCACTTCATTCATATCTTATCTCAACAGCACCAAGAACCTCCAAGTCAGCTCCATCAAGGGTTATCTAAGCGGAATTCAATTTTTTCACAAACTTGCGTTTGGTGTGCCCTCTCCAGAAATATCCAATTCACAAACATCCATGCTCATCAAAGGCATCCAAAAGACTCAACCCACCCACCCAGACGCCAGACAACCAATAACTCTAGATATACTTACCAAATGTATCTCCACCCTCCGCCGAGGATACCACTACACCAATACTGCCCGCACTCTGGATGCAATGTTCATATTGGCTTTCTTCGGTTTTCTCAGAAGCTCAGAAATTACCATCACATCCACCTTCAACCCAAAGCTTCATCCTACAATTTCAGACCTAGCAGTGCTAGATAACGAAACGATCTCTTACTTCATCAAACAAAGCAAGACGGACCAAATGAAAAAAGGGCATTCCATTTACATTTTCAACCTTCCATCACCAATCCAGCCGTATCAATCCCTTTTAGCCTACCTTCATTTCAGAAGTTCGCAGACTAAACTTTTCTCTGAACCACTCTTCACAGACGATGCTAACCGCCCTGTCACACGTTTCTGGTTCCAAAAACACCTCAAGTCTATACTGATTCTATCCGGCATCTCAGCAGACAACTTTTCTAGCCATTCATTCCGCATAGGTGCAGCAACCACAGCTGCTCAAAAAGGTCTCTCCCAGCACCAGATCCAAAAACTTGGTCACTGGTCGTCAGAGGCTTTCAAGAGCTACATCCGCTCCAATCGCTCCCACATCAAAGAAGCCCAACAGACCCTCATCAGCTAAAATTGTTTCAGCTTCAGCTTTTTTCCATACACTCAATCCTACAGGACCACCACATCCGCTCCATTTCAACATCACCAAATTCACTAAGTGAATCAATAATATTCACTGCCGTAGCAGCATCTCTCCAGTTACTCCCGCAGGAACCCACCTCAAATTTCCACTGCCGCAGCAGTGTTATCTCCTTCGCTCAAACAGAAGCTCAGTTTTTCCATCCAGCCGGCTCTCACTGCCACAGCAGTGTTATCTCCTCCGCTCTAACAGAAGCTCAGTATTCCCCATCCAGCTGGCTGTCACTGCCGCAGCAACGCTATCTCCTCTGCTCTAACAGAAGTTCAGGATTCTCCATCCAGCTGGCTGTCACCGCCGCAGCAGTGTTAACTCCGCTCAAACAGAAGCTCAGGATTCTCCATCCAGCTGGCTCCCACTGCCGCAGCAGTGTTAACTCCTCCGCTCCAATAGAAGCTCAGTATTCCCCATCCAGCTGGCTGTCACTGCCGCAGCAACGCTATCTCCTCTGCTCTAACAGAAGTTCAGGATTCTCCATCCAGCTGGCTGTCACCGCCGCAGCAGTGTTAACTCCGCTCAAACAGAAGCTCAGGATTCTCCATCCAGCTGGCTCCCACTGCCGCAGCAGTGTTAACTCCTCCGCTCCAATAGAAGCTCAGTATTCCCCATCCAGCTGGCTGTCACTGCCGCAGCAGTGTTCTCTCCTCCGCTCAAACAGAAGCTCAGTATTCCCCATCCAGCTGGCTGTCACTGCCGCAGCAGTGTTATCTCCTCCGCTCAAACAGAAACTCAGGATTCTCCATCCAGCTGGCTCTCACTGCCGCAGCAGTGTTACCTCCTCCCCTCTAACAGAAGCTCAGGATTCTCCATCCAG
This sequence comes from Pseudorasbora parva, assembly GCF_024679245.1. Taxonomy (NCBI): domain Eukaryota; kingdom Metazoa; phylum Chordata; class Actinopteri; order Cypriniformes; family Gobionidae; genus Pseudorasbora; species Pseudorasbora parva. Next base: position 29,959,427 of record NC_090187.1, on the reverse strand, counting down.
CTGGCTTTCACTGCCACAGCAGTGTTATCTCCTCCGCTCCAATAGAAGCTCCGTATTCCCCATCCAGCGGGCTCTCACTGCCACAGCAGTGTTATCTCCTCCGCTCTAACAGAAGCTCAGGACTCTCCATCCAGCTGGCTGTCACTGCCGCAGCAGTGTTATCCCCTCCGCTCTAACAGAAGCTCCGTATTCTCCATCCAGCCAGCTGTCACTGCCGCAGCAGTGTTATCTCCTCCACTCCAATAGAATCTCAGTATTCCCCCATCCAGCTGGCTCTCACGGCCGCAGCAGTATCTCCTCAGTTCTAACAGAAGCTAAGCTTTCCATCCAGCTGGTTCTCACTGCCGCAGCAACGTTATCTCCTCCGCTCTAACAAAAGCTCCGTATTCTCCATCCAGCTGGCTGTCACTGCCGCAGCAGTGTTATCTCCTCCGCTCCAATAGAATCTCAGGATTCCCCATCCAGCTGGCTCTCACTGCCGCAGCAGTATCTCCTCCGTTCAAACAGAAGCTAAGCTTTTCCATCCAGCTGGTTCTCACTGCCGCAGCAGTGTTATCTCATTCGCTCCAGCAGAAGCCCAGTTTCTCCAACCGACTTTTACTGCAAACAGTGTCATCTCCTCCGCTCCAACAGAAGCCAGTTCCTCCACCCAAAGCCTCCACTACCACAGCCTCAGCTCCCGCAAGAGTTCCGTTTTTCCATTCAACTTGCTCGCACTGCCGCAGCAGTGATTTCTCCATATTTCCGCAGGAGTTGAGGTTCTACTTCCAACCCGGGGGTTTCAAAAAACAAGTTAAAACGGCTCGTCCCCACGGCTGCAGCAGTATCGACAACTCCGCTCTCGCAAAGCCCGATACTCCACCGAAACTCGTTTCAATACCACAGCAATGTCGCCATCTCCTTTCCCACAGGAGCCCAATCGTCCATACAAATGGTTCGTTTGGATAGTTGGAAAGCAAGTTGAAACGTCTCGTATCTTTGCTGCAGCAGTTACAGTCAATTCCGCTCCCGCAGGAGCTCTGATATGACCTTCCAAAACCCGTTCCACTGTCTCAGCAGTCTCACCGTTCCCTTACAGAGAGCCTAATTCTCTGTACAACTGGGTCTTCGGATAGTTTGGGAAAGCAGATTCAAAGGGCTCATCTCCACTGCCAGCAGTATCACCAACCTCACTCCTGCAGGAGTTCTGTTCCTCCATCCAAACTAGTCCCACCACCACAGCAGTGTCATCTTCTCAACTCCTACAGGAGCCTAATTCTCTGTACAGCCAGCCCATTGGATACGTTCGAAAGCATGCTGAAACAGCTCGTCGCCACAGCACTGCTATCTCCTCCCGCCTACAAGCAACCACCCCCAGCTGACTACCAACGAGTTTCACCCGTCTGATACCACGACCACCAAAACCTCAGAAAATAATGATCAAAGATCTCCCGATCCAGTAACTAACCCCCCTTCGATCGGCACAGCACCAGTTCATGCTCTGCAACTTTTGGGGGGCATCAACATCATTTACTGGCTGCTGTCCTATGCTAGTAGCAATTTTTTGGGGGAGTACTCTGGGTTCGGGCCAAATACCGAGCTCGGAGCCCTCTCCTCGGACAGCACGCCAAATACGCATACTATTTATTCTATCTGAATTATTTGTAAGTGTGAACTCGTGAAATGATGTTTCTTAAAAAAACTAAGTTCGGGAGAAGCACGTGCAAATGATCTACCTAATCATGATGTCATTCCAACCAGCTGTCAACAATCAGTAATCATCATGTCTACCAATCAGCTCAAGTAGAGGATCACATAAATAGCCAGTCAACTCACCAATGTTCCTTGACAAAGTTTGCAGCATCCCTCCACCACCCCTTCTACCTCACACGCACCTGGTTAACTTTCCTAACCAGAGATACGGGGGGAGTACTCTGGGTTCGGGCCAAATACCGAGCTCGGAGCCCTCTCCTCGGACAGCACGCCAAATACGCATACTATTTATTCTATCTGAATTATTTGTAAGTGTGAACTCGTGAAATGTAATCAAACAATTGTTGTATGATGGAATTTTTTTTTATAATATATATTTTTTCAATAGATATTAGGTGTAGATCTGGTGGTTTTTTTTAAATTTTGTGTTATTTTAAGGTATGGTTGCTAGTTGATTTTTTTTAATAGAGAATATGAAACTCATTTTTGAGACTCATTTTGCCAGCACAGGTTATATATATATATTAGGCCTGCACGATATTGGAAAAAAATTACATTGCGATATTTTTTCCCCAACGATATATATTGCGATATTGAGAGCCATCAATCCAGGCTAAAGTCAATAATTACCATTCCGTGATATTAATAATTTCACTAATAAGCAAGCCTCATTACAAGTGACAAAAAGAAATGTTGGAAAATATGTGTAAACATGAAACTAAACCTCCAGTAGGTGGCAGCAGGTGACCGTCTTAACAAGTGAGTCACTGAGTCGTTCATTCAAACGATTCATTCGAACGCTGAATCGTTCACACTTGTTGCTATGAGTGAGACGTGTTACGGTTCTGCTGTGAACGTTCCCATTCAGTCGGTTCACTCGGTACAACACATGACTATGGGATATCGCGCTCTAGCGCCATCTGCTGAAGACACCTTTATTCACGCCTGAAAGGCCAATGACGCATGACGACGTGGGCGGGGTCACCTGCCCACAGCATATAAATGCGGTCGTATGCGTCATCCCCTTTGTTCTTCAGCTCTTCACCGTGCTGCTAGAACACCATCACGCCACATTTTCGCAAGGGAAGCCCACAGTGGTGATTCTTGTCGAAATAAAGGTCTAAGAGAAAGCTTCTTAGCAACAAGTTTAGCTATGCTGACTAAGGCTAATAAGTTTTTCTCAAAACAAAACGTTCAAACTTAAGCCACATTCACACGATAACCCTCAGTGGTGATTCTTGTTGAAGGAAAGGCATACAAGTGTTTAGCTTGAGTTTAGTACAACTAACAAATGGCTAATACTCCTTTTCAGAAGAAATATCTGGATACCCGCCCCTGTACTATGACATGTGGGTGTTTAGGGTATACTCGGGTATACATCACACTGTCTAGTGTGTTTGGAATTGTCCGCGCTAGGCGGCTAGGCTAGAGCTCGCCAACCGCAGTGCATGCTGCGCTCTACCGGCAGCTCTATCGTTCCGCTTAGCGGGGCAGTGGCCAAACAAGGCCCGCTCCTGTCTTCAGGTGGTGATCACCGGTTTCGGAACTAAAACTTGGGACGATCGAGTGTAGTGTTCACAGGGTGATTCGGTCTCGCTGGATGCGGGCGAGAAATGCTCTGACGCTATAAATATTCAAGCAGGGCAGATCGCGGTCCCCCCAAAGTGGGTGGAAGCGAAGTGATGGTCCTTGCATGGCCTGTATTAGAGCGGCAACAAGGTTTGTCGGCAGTAACCTGCCATGATACAGAGAAGCTTGTTTGACTCCAGTAAAATCAGCGGTGCAAACTCGCCTGCCGATCTTTTGTAGAAGTAACCCTGCAAAATAGCGGGTTCAGTTTTAAGCATGTTGTGTATAACAAAACCTCATGTGTTGATTTGTCAAAACAATCAGAATGCACTGAAGCAGCTAACCTCATATTCTGTACTAACAGAGGAGGAAAATGCAAGGTCATGCATTTTGCAGCGGGGTTCCACAGGTGATGCCTGGGAATCCTCGCTGCCCGCCTCGAAGTCAAAACGGTGGCATGCGTGCGCACTAACAACACCGTGGTTTCTTCGCACGATTCCAGTGGGGCTGCGGGTTGTCTCGCGCCCCCTCTGTTTCGGCGGAGTAATCGCAACTTCGTTGGTCGAGAGGGTTTTTCCCATAGACTGTAAAAAAAATAGGTTTTTCCCCACTATTGAGGGGAAATCCGTGCTTTCCTCAGCAAAATGGCTATTTCAGTTTTTGCCACAAGGAAAGATGGAGGAAGAGGTATTTCAACATTAATTCCTCCTCCTAAAAAAAAAAAAAAAAAAAAAACCCTCTGCAGCAGTTGAGTACACAACTTAGAGTGGTTATTGTGTCAAGCTCAAAAGTGCTTGCAGTATGTCACTCGCTGTTCGACCTGTACCTCGCATACAGAAGCGGCGTTGGCTCCACTGTGTCATCAGGGCATGAGTGTTCGCCTATTTTGGACGACCTGTTCCTGGCCGCAGACAGCAGGGAACAAGCATTGTTACAAACACAGGAGCTTGTTTTCCATCTACGATCTCTGGGTTTTTTAATAAATGTAAAAAAAAATGAAAAAATAAAGAGCCCTTGGTTCCGTGTCAACGGAGTTCATATCTCGGGTTAGAGATGGATTAAGTACAGAAGACAGCTAGGCTGTCAGTACGAAGAGTCGAAAATGTTCACAGCTGCCTGAATCGGTTTCAGTGGGGCATGCAAGTGTGTTTTCGTACAAGGTTGAGACTGCTGGGGCTCATGGCCTTGATGATAGCAGTCATCCGGCTTTGTCTCCTCTTTATCCATGCGTTCCAGAGATGGGCGCCGAGCACTGGTCTGAATGCCGCATGGCATTAGAACAGACCGACAATAATCCCGTTGTGCGTTCGAGCTCTGATCCCCTGGGCATCCCCGGGTCTGTTGGCAGATGGGGTTCCTCTAGGGAGAGCTACATCACGTATAGTGGTGATGACGGATGCGTCACTACAGGGATGGGGAGCTCTGTGCCAGGGCAACTCTGTAAGGAGAGTGGCCGGCAGTCGGAAAGAGTGTCACACAAATGATGTTGCAGGTGGTTCTTCTGGCACTAAAACACTTTGCTCAGCACTTAAAAGGCAGACATGTGTTTGTCGGAATGGACAACACGACAGTAATGTCGTATAGAAAAAGACAGGGAGGTACTCGCTCTCTTCCTCTGATGCAACTGACACGGACGCTCCTGATATGGGCCAGCGAGCATTTAACGGGACTCCGGGCAATGTAGGTCCCGTGCCGTATGAATATTGGAACGGACCTAATGTCCAGAGGGGGACCACGAGTCAGAGAGTGGCGCCTGCACCCTCGAATAGTGGCACAGATCTGGGCTCGGTTCAGCAGTGCCGAGGGAGATTTTTGTTTGCGTCCACGAATAACACGCGTTGCGAGCTGTTATTCTCAATAGACAGGAGCACCCCCTGGGGGTGGATGCCCTGTCGCATGGCCCAAGACTATACTGTACATGTTTCTCTCGGGCAGCAGGGGCTCAGTGGTTCATGTAGGTTGTCTACAAACCGGAAGGTTGGCAGTTTAATCCTTGGGTCCACCTGACCAAGTGTCGAGGTGTCCATGAGCAAAACACCTAATCCCAGCGGCTCCCGACGGGCTGGATGGCACCTTACATGGCTGACATCACCGTTGGTGTATGAATGGTTGAATGTGAGGCAACATGTAAAGTGCTTTGGATGGCCATAGGGTCTGTTGAAAGTGCTAAATGCAGTCCATTTACCATACACAGTCTCTCCAAGCTTGGAGCTGATTAAGCTCCAGTTCTAACCAAGACATACTGACAGCCTACTCTAGACAGAGTGGTTCAGGAGAGTCTGGCACTGATTGTTGTGGCCCCTCGCTGGCCGGCAAAGACAGGGTAAGCGACAAACGCGAGTACCATGTCACTGCTGGACACCATGGTGTCTTCCCCTACGCAGGGACCTGCTGTCCCAGGCAGGACGCAGATTCTTTACCCCTTAACGGGAACTGTGGTCTCCAGGACCTACATGTTGACAGAAGGAGAATCTGATTATAGCGACAAAACAGGGCGCTTGCATTTTTTGAAGCGCACCATGTTATGTCAAATTAGTGCTTGTTTGAAGTTTGGTGCAGGTGAAGATCTGTATCACCGTATCAGTGCCTGATTGAGGGGTTACTGGTTTCTTCTCAGAAAGAAATCACCCCCATTCCATACTGGAAATCTATTGGGTGATTCAGTGTTCACGAGGGCATTAATGGTGCTGCGCTTAAGCGTGCATATTTGGTTCCTCTAAAGGGTCCGGGCATACTACATATTTCACACCGTTTCGAGTACAGTCGAGAGCGGGAGTTTTCAAAGTATACTTTATTGGCCACATTAGTGGAAAGATGCTTTTGGCCCTCCTCTCCACCTCTAGCTGGAGGGAGATGAGCGCACAATGGCGCCATTGTACTGTGGCTGCCGTCGCATCATCCACGAGGATGCTGTACACCGCTGGTGGTTGAGGAGAGATCCCGGAAATAAGCGCAAAGTGCTTTGAGTGTACGATAGTACGTGGGAAACGTGCTACATAATTCATGTCACTCACATGTGTGTGGTTGTGTGTGCACCTCTTCTGATGTTGATAATTACTTCACACAGACAGTTCATGGACTGCCGAGGAGCTCTCGCATTCCACTCTATCTCGCACACATTTGAGAGTGTGAGCTTTTCAAATATATACTTTTTTGGCCATAAAGGCCCGGGTATAATTCATTTTCCACATCCAGACGTATCTCTGGCACAATCGAATGAACACGGATGGCCGAGTTCAATACGCGTGCAGTATAATATTTGTGACTCTTCTGTCACCTCTGTTGTTCTTGCACATGCGCTGTGGTATGCGCAGTGTCCGTCTAAGGTTGCATGCTGACGGATGTTTTCGGCTTGAGTACAGATTGTGTGTTTCTAAGTGAACTTTGTGCAAGTCACTCGTAAGCTGTGGTATGCGCACTGTAGACCCTCCTGTTGACAATAATTATGTCACACGGATGGTACGCAGAACGCAGACATCCAAAGTATACCTGGAGCTTGGGTCTGCGTTTTTAGGCTCGTTACAAACCGTAATGGTGCCGTCATGACCTGATGGTTGGTCTGGACTCTGGAGGCTAGTTGTAAACCTCTGTTTGAGCCTTTAGAAATCTTTGAATATAAGGATGCTGCCTTTTCATTGGTACTGGTATCAGTGAAGCACGTTTGGTGATCCTCATGCACTATTGATGGATCCCAAGCTGTGCTTGGTGGTGTTGCGCCCAAACGTGGCAGATATGCCTAAAAGGCATGTTGGTAGTATACGCTCTCGTTCGAGCGGCCTGCCTTGTAAAATCTCTGACTCAGAGGAAGACAGGAGACTTGCTTTGTGCTTGTGCCATTTGCAAGTTGTACGCAGGTGCATTGGGCAGTTGTAGGCTATGCACTTGCCTGACCAGCCTTTTTGTCATGATTTCCAACTCAGCACATGGGGAGCCGCTATCTAAGCGATGTCTTTCACATGGGATTATACAAGCTATTTCTATAGCATGTATGGAGTTGGTTCTGCCTGGAAGGGTGTGAGCACTCTACGAGGACATGAACATTTTAGGGGCTTGGTTTGAGATTTTGCGCGGATGCCAGCTAGGCATTATTGCGCACGTTTTGTCCGGTTTACCCGGCGTTAACTACAGGCCGTTTTTTCCCTGGGAAATGGGATATGTGGCGGTGCTGGTCCCTTACGTTTAGTTTCAGCGACTTCGCGGGGCGTGTATATATGTCCCATAGTCATGTGTTGTACCGAGTGAACCGACTGAATGGGAACGTTGAGTTATGCATATAACTACTGTTCCCAGAAGGAGGGAAACGAGGTACAACACCTCTGGGCCCCGCGCAGTCGGAGGCCCGGTGAAGAGCTGAACTGAACAAAGGGGATGACGCATACGACCGCATTTATATGCTGTGGGCAGGTGACCCCGCCCACGTCGTCATGCGTCATTGGCCTTTCAGGCGTGAATAAAGGTGTCTTCAGCAGATGGCGCTAGAGCGCGATATCCCATAGTCATGTGTTGTACCTCGTTTCCCTCCTTCTGGGAACAGTAGTTATATGCATAACTCAACGATTTTCACTGCTGAAATAGAACAACAACACTAATTATTGCATCTAAAAATGTAAGTGACTAAGTGAATGTTAATTAGTTGTTTATGGAGCTGTCATATCAGTGTCATTTTCAGTCGTCGTGATGGTATTCAGGAAAACGCTCTAGTGTTGTGATTTCTCCTCGAGAGGCTGCACGAGCGTCAACAGCGCGACCTTATTATCATCAGTTCATTATATATTATCCACAATCGATCGCCACTTACACTAAATAAATGCACAAACATTCTTGCATTTTGGTGATTCACTAGTTATTTTTTTGTTTTAATCAGGCTCTTGTCCGTCAGTCAAGTAAAATTCTCTTTCACTTGTCCCTTCAAAACACCCACATGTCCCGGACAAGCGTTAATGTCTAGCCCTGCTTTGTATTCATCGTAAAGAGATTTGTTGTGCCGTTTTAAGTGATCAGACAAATTGGTGGTGTTTTCTTGTTTTGTGGCCACAAGACACTCTATGCAAAGTACCTCTTTTTGTTCAACATCCTCCTTTATGTAGCCAAAATAGTCCCAAAAAGATCATTTCTGGTACGAACCTTTTTTCCCCCCTATTCGGATCCTCTTCGTCGCGCATTTTAGCCGGGAATGTTTGGCGGTGAGCAGCGGCACAGCGAACCAATCACTGTGCAGGCATGAGGAACGTGCATGTCACTCCAGCAACACACTCGTGTTTACTGTGTGCTTCCTTAATACACCATGGGCTACTACCATAGACCGTAAAAAAATACTACTACCCTTCACATCGCATGTTCCGGCGATGTGACTATCGCACACGCGCACATCGCGATGTCGATGTTAAAACAGAATATCGTTCAGCCCTAATATATATATACTGAAGTTATTTGGTAAAGTATATATATATGGCAAACTTTTTAGACCATCTATTATATATAATTACATTTACATTTAAAAAAAACCCACCTTCCCCAGCTCCACCTGTATACATTTCCTATGGGTAATTTGTGTACGCTATATTGTACAGCAGCAGCAGTCTTACTTGCTCACACCATGGTGTTGTGTATGTAATGGAAGTACCCAGTCCCATACTTAGCAGCAGAAGCAGTAACAGCAATAACAGCAGCAGCTTCTAAAAATGTTCCACCTATAAAAAACATACCGGCATTATTGTATTCATTACCATGCCGAACACTTGGTTGTCATGACATAAATAATTGTAGTGTACAGATTGGATTGTTCTGCTTTCTGCAGGTTTTGATTGATTTAACTGGAGTCATTTTCGAAAATAAAGACTTGTGCTAAGGATCTTGGTCCTCTGCTTTGTTTGTCAATCCTGGATGGTACATGACTTGCAGTTGAAGTGTTTTCAAAACTGGATAAACAGCCCATTTTAATTGGCCTAGCACAGAAAAACATGGGTGGTTGTGGCTTTAATGTTTTATAGAATGACTCCTGAGGGAATAGGGATCTCAGAATAGAAATCTAAATGTCCGAACGCCCATCTAATGAGGTCAGAGGTCACGCAGTAGTCTGCACCTCTTCTGTCCTGTTTGTTAATTTTAGTCTTGCTCAGTGACCTGAAAAAGGGTGGATCAGCAGTTGATGTTTGGTTCGAGCTAGTTGAACACATTAGTATATTCACCTGTGTGCCATTTAAACCACTTATTGCCACAGTAAGACTACTTAATGAGTCTCGCCTTTCCTCTGAAATACAATCATGTATCAAACTGTGGATATTGATGACTCCTGTGAGTTTTAGAGCTTCATCAAGCGTGTAGATGAAATGACATAATTTTGCTTTAAGAAATAAACTTGCAGGTTCTTTAAAGCAGTACTCCAACATTCATTTTCATTGCAAGACACTGTATACAGTATAACATTTTTTAAATATATGAACTTAATGGTAAAATGTCTTAATTTTAAGGTACAAAAAACAAGCTGTTATGCTAACGCTTGCATGCAAAGTTGAGATGAAATATGAAACATGCCATGAAGAAAACAGAAAAATCTATGTAAATATCACTTGTGATCAAAATAGATTCATTGTATATAATTTCCAATCAGGGCCATACCCACCACTGAGGTCCGAACTGTATTTTTCTAAAGAGAAATCTGTAAAAGTAGTGAAATAAGTAAAGAATAATTGACGTCAGGCCGTTGAGTTATTAAAAAAATAATACCCTTAGACTACAGTTGCCACACCTCAAAACATTATTCAGAAGATTTATTTCAAGACATTAGTCAGGTTTTGTCTTTAAAACGCTCTTGTGTGCAGGACTAATTTCTTACGCATCTAAACCCAAGCCTCCGTTGCCAATTCTAAAATGTCATTTTAGAGCTAGTAAAGGAGGCTTCAGCCACTTATAGCAGACTAATAGTTATTAATGCAGTGAGTTATTGGGGAGAGAGAGCAGTTTGTGCGTCTCTTTCAGCAGTGTATGGCAGCATTGTCTACTAAAACGGAACTGTAAGAACACCTTTATTTCCTCGCCAGTGACAAATGTCATGTAGCTTTTAAGTTGCTAAACTATTTTACTGATAAATTCGTCAGAGAAGCGCTGGAAACACATTTCTGTGCGGGTGTGTCCGTAGTGTGTGAGTGGGATAGCAGAGAGAGCGGAAGAAAAAAAATATGTGCGTTTAATAATTAAACATAATTTTGTGGGGAAAACGTGGAAATTGTTGTTTTTATCCTTTTGTTTGCTATACATATTTGCTTGGTCAGTGTCACTGTGGGTTTTGGTTCTATTGCTGTTGTAGGCTGTAAAGACATTTGAAATAACTGAAGTTATTTGGTAAAGTGATATGGAACTGTAATGCGGTCAAGGCCTGCCTTGACTAATTTTGCCGTGCATTTCCCTGAAAAAAATTGCACACCTTAGAACGTTCGTCAGCCAATCAGATTCAAGCATTCAACAGCACAGTAGTATTGCTTAATATTAACTCTACTTTGGTGTAAAGGGTATTAAACAATGGCAAAAACCAACCTTCTCATCTGAGCTGCCTCAGCGGATAGATAGCCCTTGACAATGTCAAAATGTTTGCGATGACCAATTCAATCATAGTATGTGGGCTTTCACAGAAGCTGCTGAGCATGAATTCCAACACAACACTTCATAAAAAAGTTCATAAAAGTGCGATATAAGATTCAAGCACCTAGACTAAAACTTTCATATTTGACAGCAGTTTTAGAATATAAATGTTAAAAGATCGATAGAAATGATCGACATACACCTTTAATTTCGCCATTTTGTATTGTAAAATAGGCTATATAATTTACATGATACATGTTATATAATTCATGATTATTAATGTGATGAGACAAGAAACATTAACAAAGCCGGTTTTATCATATTAGGCATAAGATTTATAGTTTAATATTTTTAATTAATTAACAGTAACAGCATTGAGTGCCAATGTTCATGTAGTCTTAAAAACGTTACCTTTAGAATATTTTTCTTGCTGCCATTGTTAAGATCTAACAACTGTTTCTCTTCAGTCTCTCTCTCTCTCTCTCTCTCTCTCTCTCTCTCTCTCTCTCTCTCTCTCTCTCTCTCTCTCTCTCTCTCTCTCTCTCTCTCTCTCTCTCTCTCTCTCTCTCTCTCTCTCTCTCTCTCTCTCTCTCTCTCTCTCTCTCTCTCTCTCTCTCTCTCTCTCTCTCTCTCTCTCTCTCTCTCTCTCTCTCTCTCTCTCTCTGTTATATTGTTGATCATCTGTTTTACACAGCCGCCTGCTTTATAAGGGCTTCAAACACTTGGCCCAGAGCATGGCAGTGAGTAACGCCGCCTCATATACTATCAAAAAACCATTTACTCTCAAGGAGCCCAGGCACAGAGCATACTGACCTGATTAATGTAGCAAAAGATGTTGTTTCATTTGTGCATTGCTGTTGTGTGATTCATATTTGATAAAAAGTCAATCACATAAATAATGCCAAAAAGCTGTTTCTTATTTGCTGCTTCACTGTTGTGTTGTCACATATTTTTCTTTTTCTTTCCTTTCATCGTCTTTAAAGTGGTCAGTGGGCTTGGCTGACATTATGGATCTTTCTCTAATGCCGTTTCTTTTGATAACAGAGCCAGAGTTGTATATGATAGCATGTTCTCTCTTATATCCATGTCTTTTTTTTCTTGTCCTTTTTTTGTTGGTCTAAATATAAAATTGTGGGTTAACAAGTCATCTGTATGAAGCCCATGTGTCTGTGGGGATTCTTCAGAAGGCTGAGTGATGTCAGTTATTGCTGAATCACAATCCATCTGGCTTATGCTTTGAATTTTGAGATGTTGTTGAAGGACTACTATGTTTCTATGAGTCATATTCATGTCATTACGAGTTTGATTGATGTCTTTTAAACCTCGAGTTCCATTTTATGTGATTTGTTGCAGATGACTTGCTGACATACTTCTTGTGTGAGTTTGTCCGTTCAAGCGCAATACTTGAAAGTCTGGCATTAGCATTTGCATTAGCATTAGCATTTGAACATAAATACCAAAACATGTAGCATGAATTACTTAAAAGGTATAGACGTAACCTTTTCCGCTAAAAGTGGAGTACCTCCTGTGTTTTGGTTAATTCTTTGGTTAATTTTGTTTTGGTTAATCAACTTAATCTACGCTCACCTAAAGGATTAATAGGAACTTCATACTAACAGTGTGTTTGACCCCCTTTCGCCTTCAGAACTGCCTTAATTCTATTACAGAATTGATACAACAAGGTGCTGAAAGCATTCTTTAGAAATGTTGGCTCATATTGATAGGATAGCATCTTCCAGTTGATGGAGATTTGTGGGCATGAAGCTCCCGTTCCACCACATCCCAAAGATGCTCTATCTTGTTGTGCATGTTGTGGCTTCACAAATGCTTTGCTGCATACCTCGGTTGTAACGAGTGGTTATTTCAGTCAAAGTTGCTCTTCTATCGGCTTGAATCAGTCAGCCCATTCTCCTCTGACCTCTAGCATCAACAAGGCATTTTCGCCCACAGCACTGCTGCATACTGGATGTTTTTACCTTTTCACACATTCTTGGATGTAGAATAAGGTCATGCAGAATTAATTGAATTTCTAATCACGATTACGATTATGGATGCCAAGATTATGTAATCGTTCAAAGCCGTGATTACAAAAAACCCCGAAAAAATCCACTTATATTAATCTGCGTACAAGAAGTGTGTTTAGAGCATGTTCGGCTATCTTAACTTGTGACAGTAGTACGCTGACTGGTTGAATGCAAACGAAATGGTCCGCCATTTGTAAAAAGCCGTGCAAACAGCCTATATGAACTAACGATTTGATTACGATATATGATATTGATAACGGTATAATTCACTTAAAAATGTAAACTCAGTCATCATGTACTCACCCTCATGTTGTTTAGTTTAACTTCCAAACACAAAAGAAGATAATCTTTATAAAACCTAAAATTTTCCATTTCAATGTCCTTTTCTCTTGAACTTAAAAGACCCAATAAATATAATAAAGGCATCGTAACAATAACCAATCGAGTGTCTAATCCAAGTCTTCTGAAGAGACACAGTGGCTTTATATGATGAACAGATTTACCACAACGCGCATACTGTAATAAATACAGACATGCATAAATACAAGGATTGCGTGATGCGCGAAAACAACATGAGAGTGAGTAAATGCAGTATTACAATTTTTGGATGAGCTAAACAGTTTAGGAATAGTCATTTTGATGAGCTTTCTTGCAATTAGAACTGTGACGGATTGCATTGATCATCTGAAGCGCATGCGCTGCCGGAATGATACTCCTCAAAGTCAAAGTGCAAACATTAGGATATGTCATAATCGTGCAGCCCTAATGCAGAATGAGGCATTAAAGTTCACCCAAAAATATAAATGTTATCATTACTTACTCACCCTCAAGTTGTTCCAAACCTGTATGAATTTCTTTCTTCTGTTGAACACAAAAGAAGATATTTAAAGAATGTTGGTAACCACACGGTTGATGGCACCTATTTACTTCCATAGCAGGAAAAAAAATACTATGGAAGTTAATGGTTGCAGTCAACTGTCTGGTTACCAACATTCTTCAAAATATCTTCTTTTGTGTTCGAAAGAAGAAAAAAACTCATACAGGTTTGGAACAACATGAGGGTGCAGTAACATGGGAACATTTTCATTTTTGGGTGAACTATCCCTTTAATGTATGCTTTATAAGTACTAATAAACAGCCAATATCCATATTTATAAATCTGCAAATCTGAAATCTGTATTTTTATCTTTATTGTCTTATTTTTATAGTTGGTTAGAGGTCATTTGCAAATCATCATATTAGGATATGCATTAACCTAGTTTCACATTGTTCTATTCCACCTTGCAAATCATCCTATTGTGATATTATATTGAAATTTCAGTCATGATATTATATTATTTTGATATAGATCTAAATATACAAAGTGCACCAGTTGGCACAACTAAAAAGTTGTTTTAATTATTATTCGACACAAGTCAAAATAAATATGATGAATAATTTACCTAACCTTCTATGGGAAAACTAGTCACTTCTAAATAAGTCTTGAGACTGTTTTGCTCATTTTCAAGCTTCATTAAGAAGCTCCTCACCTCTGTCTTCCATCCTTGGTTTCAGAATGGGTCATTTCATTACTGTGCAGCTGCTTCTGAATATCAGGCCAAACACTGCCAGCTTATATGCCCATCCTCCTCACCCACCGTAAAAAGCAATGCAAATGGAAATTTTTTAAAACGTGTAGTGGAATATAAACCAGAGAGACTGATACTGCTTTTAGGAATCCTTCTTGAAAGTGGCTTAATTATTTAAATACTCTCCTGTTTCATGGCCTTGGCACATTCCAAACCACTTGCACATGTACGAGATTGTGACTTGGATAATCACGACAATGCAACTTATGCAGGAGAAAAGGCCTTGAAGCATCTAGGCACAATGATGAAATTCCTCAACACTCAAACTTTTTGATGTAACTCTGATAGTAGCCAGTAATATTTCACTGCATTTGTGTTTTACCCTGATTAATGCATTTTAAGTTAAACAAGCAACATCAATAAATAGGAGTCAATTAATCACTTTTCATAAAAATCATTGTTAGTAAATCTGTGGGGAAGATTTTAACCTTCTTTTCTACGTTCTAAGTCAGTGTTGCATTTTATGAGTTGTCCATGTTCACAATTGTCCAAATCAATATTGTTTAAATGTTAAAATAAAAATCAATTTTAACCTTATTGGTTCAAAGGTTGACTACTTAACTCTTATTAATATTGGATGTTGAATTGAGATTTGTTTAAGTCTTAGACATAGAATTAGTAGTAGTTTGTTACAACAATGTGCAACTATGGTGATTTATTTTCCCACAGTTTTCCTAAACTACACCTTCTATATATATATATATATGATTTTGGAAACTCTTTGCTTCGTAAACCTCAGATTTGATAGTTAAATGTGTGTATGTTAATGAACTTCAATCATTCGTAAATAAGGCACACGTGCACACTCATTCATAATTAGCATAATGACCTATGATGTGAACACATTCATGAATTTGACAATATACCTCAGAACGACTTTTGCTCGCAAATTTGTTTTGCTCGTTTCATAAATGAGGTTCATTTTCAATAATAATGTAAAGCACTTCTTATCTATCATATTAACATCACAGGCTAAATCTTATAGCGTGTAAGTGTAACCTTATTTAGGGACAGTTCTACTTTTGAACAGTTTGTCTATTACTTTTTCTTAAAACTATTACAGATACACACGTTAAATTGCAATGTTATGTATGTTATGTATAATTGCATTGTTATATCTGCCATAATGGAACAGGTTTCCTTTATAGTTTTGTTGCTATTTCTATAATTTGCATCGTATAATTTCATTTACTGGATTTTATTGTCTTTCTGTCTCCCTTAGTCTGGCCTTTGGATGATTCAAAGATGCCAAATGAGTCTTCGATGGAAGATCTGCATAATGCATCCACTGCCTTGTCTGGATTTTCTCTTTCAACTAGTTCGGATCCATCCAAAGCCACAGAGAATTACAATCACAGTTTTAACACTGGATCGGTATTCACTTACTCTCTGAACTCTGCCACGATCCCAGAGCCTCTTGCCACACCTCCTTTACGTTCCTTAAAGTCTGGAGAGGCAGTTGAATCTACCCACAGAGGTTCTTCCAGACAGCCTCGACAACTAAAATCTCCAGTGCCTACATCCCATAATGTGTCCTTATCTTGGTCTGCTATCAGCCCAGCTCCCCAAACCTCAAAGGCTACAGATTATTCTGTGCCTTCTAGCTTGCCTTTAGTTGGACAAAATTCTCCTTGGAGAATTCCTGATGAATATCCTATGCTCTCCTCTCAAACACAGTATGGGACAATAGGAGGCAGGGACACTAATGTACCTGTTGGAAACCAATTGGAACCATCCACCAGAATCAAAGACCTTCAGTTAACAGCCAGTCATGACACAAACACTCAATCAGGCTATCAGCAATTGGAGCCAAGTCGTGTGGTTTTCATACATACAATGACTTCAGCATCTGTTGAGCAAACTATTGGTCCACCAGAAGACTTTTTCCCAACCTACACCATGGATGTGGACTATGGTTCTGGAGATTACCTAGAAACAATGTCCTTCATGGGATCTGAAGGTAACGACTACTCGCTGGTTACCAATCTACCATCTGATGTGTATGACTTTGAGGACTCAAACTTTGAGACCTATGACACTATGTTCCCAACAAGATTGGTCATGTCATTTTCCAGCAAACACTTGTATCCTTCCTCTACCAGTGTTACTAGTTCTTTCTCCAGCAATCTTGTTGAAAGTTCCCGTTTTAATAGCAATTCAACCTCAGATGGAGCCAACACTGACTTTACCAAACACATAACAACCTCTCAGAGTTTTACAAACGTGCCCTTTACCATGACATCGGACCTTGGCCACACCGTTTCTCTTTTAACCATCCAACCAACCAGAGTCCATTCTTTACCTATTGTCCCAACAACAACAGATGTCTTAAACCAAAACCAGTCTGTCAACGAGAGCTCAGAACTGGCATCTGATTGGGCAGGCACTGTTACTGTCCAACCCACTGATTTCCTTTTACCAGACATGAACAGTTTAGAATACTACACCATCCAGTTGACCAAGGACAATGGTAGCTTGCCAGACCACAGTGTCAATCAGACTGTCTCTAGTGTTTTCTCTTTCATACCGGTTGGCACCACAAATATTGTGAGCACTAGAACCTACACCATTGACCCAAGTTACATGCTAACAGCTTTGTTTGATGAAGATTTACAGTCTGAAAGTAACATTTCCTGGACTGAGGAATCGTCAACGGATATCTCTGGTTTTGAGCCTTTTAACACCACTATCCTGGATCCCTCTGAAATTGGGCCGAGTCTAACAAATACTACAGTACCGTATTTGGATCCATCATTCACACTAACACCCTCAATAGACCCTTCATCTTCATTAGGAGATATAAACTCAACCACCGAGTGGGCTACCACACCATTTATAGAATACAACACTTCCTTACTGGTGACTAACCCAACTCCGGTGACCAAAGAACCGGATGGCATGTCTTCTGTTAATATCAGCCAATGGATAATCACCTCACTCCCAACAGAAACCCTCTTTTCTAGTAGTGTACTTCCCACTGTTTTAGTAACCACCTCTATTATTATTTCTGAATTACCAACTGAATCAACCTTCAACTTCACCTCCTTTCCTCCTGCAACTGAGATGGCTGATGAAGGATTTGTCTCTGGAACACCATCTGACCCCATGACTACTGATAGCAATAACACCACACTGAACAGTAGCCTTACAACTATGTCTCCTCCAGTGTTACATGATGACACCACTGTCACGTCTTTTACTATCACAAGCTACAACAACACAATGGTGACCACTGAGAAGGACACATCTGGTACAAACCTAATCACGACCCCTCCAACAACCACTGCTCGGAGTTATCTCTGCAACATCACTAAACCGGACACCTACTTGATCAGAGTTGGTAAGATATAATGAGATGATTTTGCTCTACAGTATAGGTGCTCCTGAATTTTTTTCTTTCATCAATGTGTGACTAAATCCATAAAGCAAGCTTACTTTTATTTTATTTAAATTTTATTTTTATATGTAAAGGCAAACTCTGCTTTTTTAAAAATAGGCTTATTTTTCAACTCCCCTACAGTTTTACCGTTTTCGAATCCATTCAGCCGATCTCCGGGTCTGGCAGTAGCACTTTAACCATAGCTTAGCATAGATAATTGAATCTGATTAGAACACTAACATCTTGCTCAAAAAATTACCAAAGAGTTTCAATATAAAGCTTGACTCTTCTGTAGTTACATCGTGTACTAAGGCCGGCGGAAAATGAAATGTGATTTTCTAGACTGATATGGCTAGGAACTATACTCTCATTCCTGCGTAATAATCAAGGAACTTTACTGCCATTCCATGGGTGCAGCACCCAATATTACTCAGCACCTATTTTCAGGTGCTGAGTAATATTGCGCCTGCTGCACCCATGGTATGGCAGCAAAGTTTTAAATAGAAATATTATCGAAACTCTTGGGTCATTTTTGAGGAACCTGCTACCAGTCTAATCAGATTCAATGATCTATGCTAAGCCAAGGTAAAAGTGCCACCGTCAGACACGGAGATCGACTGAATGGATTCGAAAATGGTAAATCTCAACTGTTGAACTCTAAGGGAGTTGGAAAATGAGCCCATTTTCAAAAAAAAAAAAAAGTATTGCTTTAAGGCTCCAATGATAGCATCAAACATGATATTTGCTCTGTTGTAGGGTTTCCTCCGGGGTCTACTGTTGGATATGCTAAAGTCAAAGTCAGAGAGATTCTCAAAGCCGAGTACAACCGCTCAGTGGAGCTACAGGTACTGTGGACATGGGATCAATAGGTCTATGTTATGTTTTTTTGCTCATCTTTATTGATTTCAAGCAGTGACAGAAACTCTTCTACATTTAAATCTATTGTTCCCTTTATTGAGGGAACTCACACTGTGTCGTCGAGTGACGACACTCTGGGGAACGCCCCCAGCGTGAGTCGTCTGAAGCATGAATGGAATCTGTCGCCAATCTGATTGGTGCTACGTCATGACGTTGTATGTGACGGCATATGCGAAAGCTATAAGAGAACACCGGCACATAGTAGAGTTAGCTTTTGCTCTTCAGCGTAGGTGCTCTGTGTCAATATTGTTAGTCTATTTATTGTTTGTCTGTCCCAAAGTAAAGTGAAAGCATGGCAAGCGAGCAGTTTAGACGGTGTGTGCATCCGTGCCCACACTTATGGACACACGCCGGCTGTGTGTGCAGTGTCTCGGTACACAGCACGCTCAGGCGGCTCTCGAGGGGGCCACCAGCAGTGAATGTGAGAAGCTGCTGCTCCGAGTGCTGCGCTCACGTCTGGCCGTGTTTATCCCCTTGACCGGCCAGGCTCACGAGCCCCAGGGATCGGGTCCCGCGTCTGTTGAGGCAGAGTTGCGGCGCCGATCATGGGGCTCTCAATTGGATCTCGCGATGGGAGGCGGGCATGCTGAGGCATCTTCCCACTCCTCGTCGGAGGATTCAGTAGCTCTGAATCCGGTAGCTTTGAATCCGGTTTACAAAGCTTTCAGTAGCTTTCTCCCGGACCTCCATGGCCACCATGTCCTGATACGATCCGCCAATATGTCTGTGATATCGTATCTGAATCATCAGGGGGGTCTGAGGTCGCGCCCTCTATGCTAGTTGGCTCACCAGATCCTCCTGTGGTCCCAGGGGAAACTGTCGTCTCTCAGAGCGATGTATGTCCCAGGGGTCCAGAACCAGGGAGCAGACGTCCTATCGAGGCAGGGGTTGAGGCCCGGGGAGTGGCGACTCCACCCCGAGGTGGTGGAGGCCATGTGCGAGAGGTTTGGCCCAGTGGAAGTGGATTTGTTTGCGTCTCGAGAAACGACCCACTGCCCACTGGGGTTCTCCCTCAGGCATCCGGCCCCTCTTGGGCTGGATGCCGTGACGCAGACGTGGCCGAGGCTACGTCTGTACACATTTCCCCCGATCGCTCTGTTCCCGGGAGTTCTGGAGCGGGTCCGCCGGGAGGGCATCAGCCTTCTCCTAGTAGCACCCCGGTGGCCAATCCAAGTTTGGTTCTCCGACATCGTTGCACTCCTAGTCGGCCTTCCATGGCAGGTCCCTCTGAGGAGGTATCTGCTGTTTCAGGCAGGGGGCACAATCTTTCACCCCAGGCCAGAGTTGTGGGACCTATGGGTCTGGCCCTTGAGGGGGCTCAGTACCTAGAGGATGGCTTGTCAGCCGGTGTTGTTGAGACCATTCTCAGCTCTAGGGCTCCCTCTACGAGGAGACTACAGCCTGAAGTGGAATGTCTTTTCCAGAGTGTCATCACTCGACGGTGCAGTGCGAGTTCCCTTGATAAAGGGAATGTCTCAAGTTATGACTATAACCCTTGTTTCCTGAAAGGGAACGAGGCACTGCGTTTCGTCGCCACACCTTCTCACGTAGAGCACTAGCTTCAACGCAAATCTAACTCTACTATGTGCCGGCGTTCTCTTATAGCTTCTGCATATGCAAGCAAGGGTTATAGTTATAATCCGAGACGTTTTTTACAATAGTAAACAATTAAAACTACAAATATCTTGATTATAGATAACATTTGTGCTTTTATTTTTATTTTATTTTTTATGAAAAGATAAAAGCTTTTTTAATGGTGAAAAATTGTTCACCATTAAAATGCACGTTTTGGGATATAAGATAAAAATACAGAATGTAAAGTTTTTTTGTTTTTTTTTGTTTCTATTGAACATGTAGGATGAAATATGTTGCTTCAATCACACACGCATAGTTTTTGCAATTAATACTATTTTTCACATAAATTGAATTCACAACTTGGGTGGAAACGTGTGATATTTCAATGTTTTTCACCTGCAGTTTCTCAAGAAATCCCTATTTAAAGGAACAAGAAAAGTAGTTTCAATTATTCATTTTAGGCAGCATTTGTTTAGGCTCTTGTTTCTTTTAAAATGTTTTCTAATAGAGATTGTTTAATCTGCTCACTCTTGGTTTAAATCACAGAAACTTTAAATATGTTTTGTAATCCTGTGATGTGTCAGGGGGACATATAGATAAAATCTTCCCTTCCTGTTTTTATCTCTTGGGTCCTCATGAGCAAACAACACCTAATTTGGCTCAGTGGGAACAAAATGGTTCTTTGCAACTCCCTGAATTTAAACACAATACAAAATCAGCCTCACTGAAAGGCTTTTTGATATTTCTCCATATGCATGAAAAGGATGTAAAATTGCTATTACAAATATGATGTACATATCCTTGACATTCATTGTTCATAATAATCTCTTTGTGTGTTATAGGTAGTGAAAGCTCCTCCAGATTTTGTGTTTCGAGCAGTGTCTGGTGCAGTGGTTTACACGGCCATATCAGTCATTAATGCCCTGCAAATCTCTGCTCGGACCACCAGCTCCTTTATCAGCGTGTCACCGATCAGTCCTGTACCAGGCCTGCAGTATCATGTGCATTCAGGTACACTTCTCTCTGGCCATTTATATTTTGTGGCATGTCGAGATGGCATGAGTTTCACCAAACATTTTGACTATATGCATGTGTTTTGCAGTACTTCAGTTTGTACCCAGCCACATAGATGTGCGTATGTGTACCTTCAGTGAGCAGACAGAGAAGGGTCTGATCACAGCCTTAGCTGAAGTCCGCAGACGCTCACAGGAGTCCACAAACTTCACTGTGAATGTAAGTTGACTGCTTTACCCAGTTAACAGTATTAAAAGCTCAAATGAGTGACTAACACCAATATCCTGACACTGAACCCCTTCAAATCCTCTTAATTCTTATTTCATTCCAATTTGCTTAAATTACTTCTTTATGTAGCAGTGGTATATAATGCCAATGTAAACGAGTCAAATGAGAGTAAATCTCAATATTTTTATTCTGGAACAAGGTCGTTTTTTATGCTGGCAAAAAGAAGCCTGCTTTTAACTTGTGTGATGTGAATTCAAGGCTTGATTGCCTTCAGTTGGAGTGGAATGACATCATCTCCAGTTGTTTGCTCTGATTGGATAAGGAAGGAGCAGGACTGCTCAATTCACACGTTGTCAAGGCAACAATACTAATGGCTCTTATTCACTTCATTCACTAATGTTCAGGAGCCTTTTTAATAGAGTAGATAAGTAAGTGTGATTTAAAGAGACTTTGATATATTTCATAGCTTAACTTATCTACGAAAAGACTTTCATAGATAAGATTTTTAATCAATTTATTTAGCTTTACTATTTTTGTTACTAAATTATTTCATTGTTTTATATAATCATTTAAATTATTTATTTAATAAATATTAAAATATTATTTTGTAGCTCACCTTCTACATTTGATGTTGAAATTAAGAAAACCTGGATATTTTGGGGTTTTAAAATTTCAGAGATATCTTTTGGATGTTTTTTTTTCCTCTCTAAAATCCCTTTCTGGAGAGTCATTTTAATGTCTCATTGCTTTAGTTTTCGATAATTTTATCTTTGAGAGTGAATTGTTTTGTAGATTTTAAACATCACACTGAGTCCTATGGGCAAGGCGGTGCAACAGCAGAAGGTTCCAGTGGAGATCACCTTTGCTGTGCGTGATGTCCGTGGGTATGTGCCAGGGACAGAGGTGAGCGCTCTGCTTCGCCAACTTAGCGTGGTTGAGTTCAGCTACTACCTGGGCTTCCCTGTACACCAGATTGCAGAACGTGAGTACACACACTATTTACTGTATGATTATATAAATACATTCAAAAACTTTAGAGTAAACAAACATGGCGGACGACAGGGCAAGAAGAAATGGCGATGATAGTGTTTGGACTGCAGAAAAGAAAAGAAAAGGTTTTGGATGAAGTCGCGTTATGTGTCCGTCTTTCGTCAGCTCACTTTTTCTGATTTGAGCATGCATTTGTTTCGACGTTGTTGCCGACGTTCTTCTGAGCAGATTCAATCACTCTCAACACACCTCACACCACAGGGAAATCTGATTATATAATCTGTAGCACCATCAAATAAGATAATCATTATTTTACCTAAGATTGTTGGAAGGGGAGAATTGGGCCCAAAAGCAGCTCAATTAATTTGTTGTGTGTGGGTGCTTTAAAGGGTTAGTTCAGCCAAAAATGAAATAGATGTCATTATTGACTCACCCTAATGTCGTTGCACACCCATAAGACCTACGTTCATCTTTCTGGACATGGACAGTATAGTGTGCATATACTTCCATACGCTCTCGGACTAAATATAAAATATCTTAAACTGTGTTCCGAAGATGACCGGAGGTCTTACGGGTGTGGAACGACATTAGGGTGAGTCATTAATGACATCAATTTCATTTTTGGGTAGACTAACTCTTTAAGGTGATCATGCCGGTTTTTATAACAATGTAGTTGGTTAGACTGGGTTCCATCGGCATGGTCCAATCTAGTGGTATTTTAAGCCTATAAAATATCTTCACCAACTTCTACCAGCTAGGAAGCAGCTTCAGTGTGATGTGCTATGTTTTAATGAATTTTTTGTTGTTGTTGTTCAGATTGTTTTTTTCTTCTTCTCTTGACCATTAGCTTTCCACTACCCAGAGCTGAACACATCCCAACTGCTGCGATCTTCATGGGTTAAAACAGGTATTGGTCTGCTATTGTTAAGCTTAACACGCTGGTATTGCAAAACACTACCGTTCAAAAGAAGGGTTGGCAAAGAATTTAATACCTTTATTCAGCATGCATTTATATTTCAGATAAATGTTATTTTGAACTGTCATCATAATTTCCTGACAAAAATGTATCACGGTTTCCACAAATATTCTGAGCAGCACAACATTTTAACATTGATAATAATAATAAATGTTTTTTGAGCACCACATTAGCATATTCAAATTTTCTCTGAAGGATCTGATGCCTGGAGTACTGTTGCTAAAAATTCAGCTTTACAGCACAGGAATAAACTATATTTTAAAACTTTTTATAGAAAACAGATTGTCAAACAAATTTAAATACTACTGTATTGTTCCAAATAGGAAGACAATGTGTTATTTTCTTAGAAATGCATCTGAAAAAACGGATTTGTCTTATATTAAGTGTCTAGACTTTACATATCAATAATACGCCCTTCACAATGGTACCAAATACAAAAACGAGTGTGCCACGAAATGGTCGCAAGGGCAAAAAGATAGTCTTAAAAAATTGGACAAAAACGTTTAAAAAACAGAACAGTTTACCGTCTAACAGCCGTGTAACTGTAATGTTTGCGGGCCTCACTGATGGGACCAAACTTCCCTCGTATGTGATTTTAAGATGTTAGGCCGTACCCAAATTTCAACTACAATAAGACTTCTACTGTTAATTAAATTTTGGTAGGCTGCATGGTTTTCAAGAGATGGATAGCCTAATTGTTGTATAATTCAGATAATTTACATGTTATTTGTATGGTATGCCAAAAAGTGTTTATTTTTTAATGTGATTGTTTGTACATTTTACCAGTAATATGGTACAAAAGACCAATACAAAAATGTAAATATTAAAATAATTTTCAAATGAAAGCATTTTCTTTATAAGAAATATCTTTATAAAATACAAGATTTGGTCTTCAAAAAGCCTTTGTATTGTATTACAATATAACTGTTTTTGCTGTATTTTTGATCAAATAAATGCAGCCTTGGTGAGCGTTACAAAAACAAACCAACCTCAACTTTTGAACGGTTGTGTAATGTTATGACTATACTATCAAAAAAAATCTATTTTTAAAACAGAAATGAGCAATTGCATTGCCATAATAGCATGTATTTCATATTGTTTGTGTGTGTTCAGTGCTGTTGGGAGTGTTGGACCAGCGCATGAGTGACAAGATCTTCCAGGCTACGATTGAGAGGAGACTGGCTCTGTTGCTGGGCGATGCATTGGGTACAGGGCGTCGCATCAAGAGAGCAACTAGTGTGGGAAACAACAGTGTGCAGGTTTGTAAATCATCTGTGTTATGTGGCCTTATCCTATTTGTGCTTTCCAGCATGAGCTCATTGGATTCATTTATAGAGCTCTTCCTGTGTGCATGTCTAATGCCTCTCTGGATTCTTAATCAATCTCTGTCTTTGTGGCACATGCCCACACCTGCTCTCCCTCCCCGCATCATCATTCAGGGACAAGGAGTATCCATGGCAACACCCTCCTATTCATCCTTGGCCTGCAGAGCCACTCAAAAAACAACCATTTCACCCGTCGGCTGTCGGCGCGTCTTACTCCAGCTGCAGTCTCAGATAAATTATTGAACACAGCTTGCAGACAGCTAGTGGGATTCTTAAAGCATTAATTGCTTGTTCTGCCTACATAGAGAGGATTTTTTTCTTATTTCATAGAGACCCGATTGCAGAATAGGTGACCTTATGGTTTCCAAATGACTTGGGTTAATGACAAGTCTTAGTCCGTTAATGACCGCTTATTAGCTGAGAGGGAATAAAGCAATGTTAATGATGCTCAATGATGTCATGTCTAATTTTAAAGAGGTAACGAATTCTGGAATATCTTGCAAGAACTCCTAAAGTGAATGTGGGTTGATGATAATCTGCGACGCTTGGATGTACTTGGATGTTATTATGACATTGTATGGCCATCCTCTGTGCTGTTTCTGATAATGCACCCTGAGGTAGCAACACTTTCAAAATGAGCTTTTAACGTCCCTGGCCAGTGAGAGTTCACTACTCAGGGTTCGTAATGTAGGTCAAGCTCAGGTGAAGCCCACACATTGCCACTCTCTTTTTCCACCCCAATAACCATGGAGACTAGAAACATATTAGACTCGTCTTTTAGACCTTTTAGGGGTTTTGTCTAAAAGACATTTCAATTTTAAGAAGCTAATTGTAGCCTATTCAGGGTTCTGATTCTTATGCTTGTGTGTGGGGAACAATTTGTTTATATCAAATTACAGCTCTAAGGAAAGTGTACCCAAAAAGATAAATTCTGTCATCATTTACTTTTGGTCAGTTCAAAGCTGTCTGACTTTCTTTCTTCTATAGAACATAAAAGGTGAAGTTCTGAAGAATTCTGTCCTTAGTTTCTCACCCTCATGTTGTTCCTTTTGTTCGTCTTCGGAACACAAGTGAATATCTTTTGGATGAAATCTGAGAGATTTCCGTCTCTCCATAGTCAGCCACGCAACTACCACTTTGACGCTTCAAAAAGTTCATAAAGAGATCGTAAAACGAATCCATTTAAGTTAAGTGGTTCAGTCAAACTTTTCCGACCAAACCTGCTTGACGCGTGAGAACAAACCTCATTTTTTCTAACAGAAGCTCAGACGTGCTGCATAACACACAAGAATGAAACTCATTGGTTCTCACGCGTCAAGCAAACATGCTTGAGCTTCTGTGAGATGATGAATGAATATGTGAATAAAATTCAATCTGTTCATCATATAAAGCGGTCGTGTCTCTTCAGAGAACTTGGACAAAACCGCTCAAGGATCAGTGTTACGATCTCTTTATTAATTTTTGGTATTTGCGTAGCTGTCAATGGAGGGACAGAAATTGCTCCGATCTTATATAATAAAAAAAAAATACATTTGTGTTCTGAAGATGAACTAAAGTCTTACAGTTTGGAATGACATGAGTGTGAGAACATATATACTGTATGATGATACGAATGATGGCAGAATTTTCATTTTTGGGTGAACTAACCCTTTAAGCTTCAAAATTGCACCATAAAAGTATCATGAAGTTTATGCAAGTTTTATTTTAGTGTCGTTTTAAAGTATTGATTGATGCTTTTTTTGGATTATACAGAATATAATCCAAAATATATATTGGATTAGATGATAAGATTAGAATTTTATTTTCAGTTTTCATTTTTATTTTAGCTTAAGTTTAGTTTTTTTTGTTATTTTATTAGTTTTTTGTGGGGTTCTTTAGCTTTCTTTTCTTTCTATTTCAGTTTTAGTGATTTTAGTACTTCAATTTAAATGATTTCGTTCTGAAAATGAGACTGAATGATTATTATACAGAATACTTGGACTGATCCTAATACACAGGGTAAAATAAAAAAATAAAAAATACATATAAACCGTTGAAAACTATGTTCTCTATAAACTCCTACAGAAAGAGTCTTGAGAATATTTTGTTATAAATTGTTGTAAATTTTGGATTGAATCGTTTCAAATGCTGAATGAGAAGAATTTTGCATCTTTGTGAATATTTTTGGTATAAAGACATTACAGGGAATTTAACTGCACATTGTACTTTGTGTAAATTTAAAAAAAAAAATTTTTTTTTTACTTTGTTCAGATTGTACAGACTACTCGTCTTGTGGGCCCTGACAACCCTCTGGAGATTGTCTACTTTGTGGAAGGAGCTAATGGACAGAGAATTCCCGCCGCAACCACAGCGAACATGCTCAACAGTCTTGAAGTGCAGCATGCAGCAATCATCATGGGATACCGCATCCAGGGAATATTAGCACAACGTGAGCATTCACACTTTTAATTCTTTCAGAAGACAAAATCATCTATCATTTGTATTGGTCCTGTTTTTGAATTCACTGTAATTGGAGACCTATTAAAATTCAAAAGCCTTAGATGTTACACAACATGAAGCTACTAAATTTTGTCTAATGAATCAAGTGTTTGAATCTAATGAATCTAGGAAAAAAACTGCATAACATAGCATTGCATTGCAATAAACCAAAAGCCAATAATGGTTAAAAAAAAAACAATGATGAAGTGGTCATTTAAATGATTTTGATTGATGGTAACATAGCAAGCTGTGGTTTTTGTGGTAACATTCTTTACTTCTACTGCTCTAAACGTCAAAGAGGAAAGTTCATATAGCGTGACATCTCAAGAGAGCTCTGCCTTTTTATGTAACATTTATACAGAATGTGGCAGGCTTACAACTAAATCACCCACAGCATAAACACTAGATTCATTAGACTAAATTTAGTAGCTTCCTGTTGTGTAACATCTTAGGCTTTTGAATTTTAATAGGTCTCCAATTACAGTGAATTCAAAAACAGGACCAATACAAATTATGGATGTTTGCTGTTTAATGGATTCAACATCATAAAAGGTTCCAGAACTGTCATGTATGCATGCAATATATGGCTGATTTTAATGCAAATCAACATGATTTTGGATATTTAATTTATTTTACATTTAGATGATCATCTAATGCTCAATTAAAGTTAAAAACACTTAAATGTAATCTTAAGCAGATATACATCCATTATTAGGGGTCGTTCACACAGAACACGTTGTTTCATTCCACTGCTCTACTTTTCCAGTAGACAGGCATCTTTAACCTTTTCACTTAGTTTTCACATCTCTCGTGCCCAAGCGTTCTAAAAAAGTGCTCAAGTTAAAAGAAGTTCAACTTTTTCGGTTCCTTTTTGACTTTGACTTATTCTTTTTGACAGAAAAAACACGTTCTGTGTGAACTGGGCCTTATACTGTACTTTTTATAATGTTATAATGCTCAAACTCACTCATATTTATTTATCACTTGCTTATCTATATCGGCCAGAGTTGTAGTATCGGTTCATCCCTACTTAAGGGACACCACTAATGCTGTCTGTCATTAATGTTAATCGCAGAACAAAGGGAACAGAGAAAACAGTAGCTTTAATGAGAATTCATCTAGATTTAATTTATTATTTATTTCAATTTTCTGTATTGGTCCTTCCTAACAGGCCACTTGTAAATATGACATTTATTATAAAGAGTTTATGTGAAGATTGTTTTAAGTTCACTTAAATTAAAAGTTATTTTTTAAAAGCCTAATAAATATTGAAATTGATATAGCTTTCAGTTATACTGTAATGTATGCTTATTAATGTTTTCAAAAATCACGTTCATAGAGACATTAGTAAATGAATAAATGAAACCATATTAGTATTGACATTTTTTTATATTCTATTTTTTGTCACAAAATTTAAAGTGTTACATAAGGTTTCAATTTCAAATAAATGCTGTTCTTTTTATCATTCTTTTTAGTAAAGAATCCTGAAAAAAAATATGAAGCAGCACAACTGTTTTCTATTTTATAAATTCTAGAGCACCAATTCAGCATATTAGAATGATTTCTGAAAGATCATGTGACACTGAAGACTGTAGTAATGAAGCTGAAAACACAGCTTTGCCATCACAGAAATAAATTACATTTTAAAATGCATTCAGATTTAAATGGTAATAATACAATATTAGTGTTTTCCTATATTTTGATCAAGTAAATACAGCCTAGTTGAATATAAAAGAAATCTTGCCAACCACAAACTTCTGAATAATACATACAGTCCAGTCACTGACATTCTTGTTTCCCCCTGTGTATGTTCAGCTGTGGAGAAACAGGCCTCACCTCCGTCAGACACCGAGAAGACTAACACCTGGATAATCGTAGGGGTGGTAGTCCCCGTGGTGGTGGTCGTCATTATAATAACTATCCTTTACTGGAAACTCTGCCGTACTGACAAACTGGAATTCCAGCCAGACACCATGAGCACCATCCAGCAAAGACAGAAGGTAAGAGAGAGTAAAGTAATGAAATGAATTCAGCGATTTATTGAAGCACTGCTTCTCCTGAAAAATCCCCTGAAATGTTTTGAACTTACTTTCTGCTCTGAGGTTCAACCGTAGGTCATGCCGTCATATAATTTTCTGTCCGCCATGTCTGCTGAAGTGTCAGTGACATTGCTAACAAGTAGGCGGCTCCTGTGAGCCTGAGCTTCTTATCTTTTTCTCTGGAGACTAGCTGGATACAAACCAGCTTTGAAAGATCAGAATTGGATACATGAGGATGTGTTTTTTATTTGGCTCTCCGTTACTCTACCTATTTATGCTCACAGTTATTCTTGGCATTGGGAATGCGGATTCATTTAGCAAATGAGTTGTTTTAGACAGTGCATTTCAATGATCTGATTCAGTCATTCATTGAGTCATTAGTCAAGCGTTCCCAGAAGTCGCAGTGTCATTTTTGTAGTGACATAAATGTTTATCTTTTCTTCTTAATGTTTATCTCTATCAAATTTTCCTGTTTTTTGTATGGGTTGGGTCTAGGCATGAGCTAAACATATTTTTAAAATTGACTAATGAGTGTGTTGTCTGAATGACTAGTCAGTCTTAAGGAATTCAGTCTTGTTTTGAAAAACATGAAAAATGCCATTTTTCAAAATGTCATAAAATATATACTTTTTTTTAGATTACTAGCCTACCATCTGCCCATTCCTTGAATAGTTTGTGAAAAAAGGGTTAGGGGCACATCTTCAATTAGTGTGCTTCAGTGTGTTTTGTTTAGTTTGTTTGTTTTTAACAAAAAAAGGTTTATTGATTTATTATATATAATGAATATTATATATAATGAATTTGATTAGATAGATTTGTTTATATATATATATATATATATATATATATATATATATATATATGTGTGTGTGCGTGCGTGCGTGCGTGCGTGCGTGCATACACTGTAATTATAAAAAATAACAAATATTTTTACATAAATACTGGTACATATTTTTTATGTACAGTGGAGCTTTAAAGATAATTTAAAAAGTGTGTGTGTATGTGTGTGTGTGTGTTTGTGTGTGTTTAAAATTAAAAAAATAAACCCTTTAAAACCACTTCAGCTCTGCAGCATATTTCGGATGATTGAATGATAATGCAATATTGGACCCACGGGTGGGGTGCAGAGTTAAATTAGTTAAGTTCATTTCATCCTATTGAATCATCTTTAAAGCGCCACACATGTGTGTATAATCACACACATTATTACATTGTCTTTGGCCATTGCGTCATGTCCCACACTGTTTCTGAGTGCCCTCTACTTACAATCAAATGAATTCAGACATCAATAGTCTATAATCAGACTTGTCATGTACAAGCACACACACTTGCAGTCACAGCAGTAATGAAGTCTAGCGCTCAGCTGGCCGTTGGGTTAATGCTCAGCAGTGATGTTCTTATCCAGAGCAGCGCCTGCTGATCCTCTCAGTCTGACCTCCTTGATTTAACGTCACTCGTCTGAGGACCACATAGTCATTACACATTCCCTGTGTGCCCTTACTAGCACACTCACTACCCTCGAGAACTATCCCCACTCTCATTTACGTTCTCACCAATGGCCCCTAATCCTTCAATGATGTTCTCTGATTTAATCAGTTTACACTGTTAAATGGCCTGCTTCCCACTTTATTCTTCATGCTTTTACTTAAATGTCCCTTTGTGTCAAATGATCAAGTATCGAGTTTACACAAAAATGAAAATTCTGTCAACATTTACTTACCATCAAGGTTTGTAAATGATGACAGAATTTTAGATTTTAGCTGAAGTATACCTTTAAGTTAGCTTTTTTTTAAAGGTGCAGCATGTTTTTTTTTTTTTTGTTTGTTGCATTGTTAATATATTTTGGTTACACGTTACAATAAGATTAAATTCAGATATTAGGTATCATGAAATGAGTCTGAATAGTTTGACTGCATTTTATAGGTTTAGTCTAGGCTAAAATACATGTTTATACCTGTTCTAATACATTTTTAACATTTGAATAAATGTAAAAGAAAATTTGTATTTGTGTTCCTGCAAATACTTTGGAGCCCATTTAGAGCTTCTCTATCTCTGGTTCAATTAACACACATCTATTCATATCTTAACTCCCATGCTTGTGCAGTCCACCTCCTCATTACAGAAATCAATACCAGTAATCCAGAGGTCAATGACTCCTGTCAAGAACAAAAAGCTGTTAGATAGTAGTGATGAGGAGGAGGAAGAAGAGGAGGAGGAGGAGGAAGAGGAAGGTGAAGAGGAGGAAGAAGAAGAAGAAGAAGAAGAAGAAGAAGAAGATGACGAGGAGGAAGAAAGGAGAGAGAAGAAGGTAGAGGCTGGTAGACGAGTCATAGTATACTGTAGACTGTAGAATATTCCTCCAGTTAGTCCTAACACAGGAAGTTCAAGATTCCTCTTGCTCTTTGCTCCTCAGCAGTCCGAAGCACCTGTGTTACTGTGTCAGTGTCATCTGTGTTTGGACCGTTTTTTAGTTCTCTGTGCACCCTGTTGACTTGATGTCTGATTTGCAAACAAATTATTCTGGTACTGATTTGTTAAATGAATCAATTTACGTGAATGAAGCCAAAGAACAACTTAAAACAACGTCTTCAGGTCTTCACTCACTGAATCATTTGGGGAGGTTCAGAATTGGCATCTAATTATCTTACTGAATTGTATGTCATTACCAAATAGAATTATTTGATCAAAAATACAACATTATACATGTCTTTATTGATCAAATTAATGCATTCTTTCTGAATAAAAGTATTAATATTTTAAAAAGGAAAAAAAAAATTACTGACCCTAAACTTTTGAACAGTAGTGTAGTTGATTACCAGTTGTTTGCTGCCTCATCAAGTACGAAAAACTATTAGATTCCTTATTTTTCCCATCCCTAACCATGTTTGTTAGTACCATCAAAAATAGCGTGTGTGAGAATGTAGTAGATAGAACAGTCCAATATGTCGTTACCTGTTGGAACCTGACTTGATTGGAATAGAAGCAACTTCTTATTATCACCCTCATCCAAATCAGAAACCTGTAATACCTGCCAGAAGCTTAAAGAAAAAAGAGAGTATTGAGGAGGAGGAAGAAGAAGAGGAGGAGGAAGAAATGGCCAAAGAAGAACCCAAGAAAGCTGTAAAGAAACCGCTGCCGTATAGAATGAGGAGGATGGAGGTATCTGTACATTATCTGAAAGAGAGATGTGATGTAGAGATGTATTTCCTAGAATGCAGCAGTTAGTCCTAGTTTTTCTAATTGCGGATAAACTCTCTTTATGGCACTGATAACCAGCAACTGGAGAGAAAAATATGTGCAATCTCAACAATAGATGTGTGGATTTGAATGTGTCAATAATAATGTCTCTTTCTGGGCATTTGGTCTAAGCCTGTGCAGCTTCGTCTGTATTGTGGCCTAGATTTGGTTACAGCAGCAGTACATGCAAACAGAAACCAGATAAGAGCTTTCTTTATCACAAACAGAATTTGTCTAAACAGCCTAATTTGCATTTGAAAGGGAATGTGATGGGAAACAGAGAAATAGACGTACTCCCAGAAGATGAGCACATTTTAGTACGTCTCCATTGTGCAGCAATGCTCACTGCACGACACAAAGCTCAGCTTATGCATTTTTCATAAATCTCTGTGTTTTCTGGCAATATATGAAACAGAGAATTTAATTTGACCCGCCGTGACCCTTTGAACAGTTTTGTTTGATCTGGAAAGTCATAAAACAATCAACAGTGATTCATCGGTATTAAAAAAAACGTTCACCAAAAATGAATGTCTAGGCTTTTCTTTTCCATACAATAAAAGTAAATGGATTCAAATAAAAGTAGGCCATATGATTTGCACACTTGTCTTCTGAAGTCATACTTTGTGTGGACAGACACAAATTACTCTTCTCTGTTTACTTGCGACTAAATCAGTGAGTCGAAATAAATCACACAGTTGTGAACTGAATCAACTAACTCATTGGAAAACTCTGAATCTGACATCACTGCTTCTGTCATGAATGTTTGAAGAAGAGTTATTTATGCATTTTTTTGAATCTTCTATTATTAATTTGAAGCTTGACAGACCCTTGTTCACTTTAATTGTATTTATTGGAATATTGTAAATAATTGTCCAGGTTATTCTTCAAAAATTCGCCTTTTGTTTTCTACAAAATAGAAAGTCGTACAGGTTTGAAACAACTTAAAGGGATAGTTCACCCAAAAATGTAAACTTTGTCATCATTTACTCACCCTCAAATCTGTCTGACTTTCTTGTGTTGAATGCGAAAGAAGATGAAACGGATGAAAGAAAGTAATTTGGAACTTGAAGGTGAGTAAATGATGACATCATTTTTTGGTGGCGATCCTTTTAAAAGTTTGTAAACTATTACACCTTTTTTTTTTATTTTGGGTGATGTATCTGTTTTAAAAAATATTTTAATTATCTCATTCTTTAAGACTTCACTGGTTTTCTAGTGGCTGCTGGTCTTTGAAAAGAGCCAGTGTGAGTTTGCTTTCTCTGCTGTTGGGTTTGTTCGGTTCATTTAATCTCTCACAGCGTTGCAGAGAGACAGGCCATTACAGCCCGTCTATCTGGTCTGGCCCGCGGTCAGTCGGCCGACCTCTAATCAAGTGCATCCATTTTGAATGCTCATGCTTCTCATTGTCTCTTTGAAAGTCGATTACTGTCACCTTGCTCAATTTATTCATGTGACACTGGCAATCTGTGGATTATAGAAATTCACATTCTCTCTGTATGGCTTGTGTACATGCCCAGCCAAAATTGATGTCTCTTAAGACACCTAGCCTGGCCTTTTGTCTTGTGTTTGTGATCAGCATTTAGTCTTTTAATGTTTATACCTCACTCCCCTTTGAAATACCTCCACTTTCTTTACACAAATCTCTCTGCAATAATTTTGTTTCTCCAAAGTAACATTTTTCTCTCTCTGGGGTGGTGGTCTTTAGCTGCAGGCACCCAGCGTGAAGGGTTTTGACTTTGCCAAGCTTCACATGGGCCAGCACAGTAAGGACGATCTCATGGTCATCCAGGAGCCGTTGCCACTTCCTGTGCCCACTAAAGAGCAAAACCCAGCTGAGAATGCAGAGCTGCCCACACCAAAGTCCAAAGCCTCCACCAAAGCTTCCCGTAATGGTCAGCGGCGCAGGGGCCAGTAAGTCTACTAGTAAATGTTTCTTTGATATTTAGGATCAAACATTTTACATATAATTTAGTTTTTGATAACACTTTGCAACAAGGTTCCATTTATTAACATTAGTTAAAATGAACAATACATAGAGCATGTAACATTGATCTTGATGTTAATTTCGATTCATATACTAATGCATTAAAATATATATATAATTAACATTAGTGAATGCACTTTGAACTAACATAAAACAATGCACGATTGTGTTTTATTAACTAAAATAATCTCTGTAATACTTTAACTAATGTTTACAAATGGAACCTTACTGTAAAGACCTCCTGTGGTAAAAATTAAGGGCAAATTCATAGTCAACACCAGTATTGATAGTTTAAAGTCCAATGAACCAAAGACAGTTTTAAAATGTGGTTTGAAATCATCTGTGTTTTAAGAATAAGGCTAATCATATTAATTACTGTTATGTGTCTGACGTTGTAAAGAGCGATACCTTTGTACAGCGTTTAGTTACTACCGCAACTTACTACCGTAAAAGTAAAAGTTGACCGAGTGGGTCTCGGAGCTGGTGCGAGTGAGTGGAGGCGGGGCTAATTTGCATATTCATTTACCCGTATACTGAATGAAGCAAGGGTGTAGTTACATTCAAGCTATTTTATGGCTTGAATAAATTATTACAGGAAAAGACATTTAAATATGTCATTTTGGTGATCAAAGATGAATTTTAAGGCATAGAATTATTGAATACAGAAGGACTCCTGAACAAACAATGAACAATACGTCAACAGCATTTATTAATCTTAGTTAATGTTAGTTAATCTCATCATTTGCATCTGTTAACATTAGCTAATGGACTGCAAACTAACATGAACAAGAAAATTTTATTAACGAAATCTGGCAGGACTTTTGTTGTTGTACAAGCTTGCAGGTGTCTCTCTCTCACTCTCTCTCTCTCTCTCTCTCTCTCTCTCTCTCTCTATCTCTCTCTCTCGCTCTCTATCTCTCTCTCTATCTCTCTCTCTCTCTGGAGAATTTGCGTGGAAATATTTAATGCTTGTATGGTTGCAGAGGAATCACAAGCTGATCCGAGTAGGTTATAAGCACTTCCCGACCTCCCGATATATTTAAAACATATTTAAAAAATCTGAATCATGTCAAATCATACACAACCACATCACTACTAGATCTGTGAATATTATTATAGCCCAACAGCTGCATTTTGTTAATTTATTAAGCAACTTGTTAATTTATTAAAAGCAGGAATCTAGCTAAGATCGTGCTGGTCAATAGAAAGCTTTTTAAAAGGATTACATCTCATACTCTAATCAATAGAAGGGTCTTATGGGTGAAATTACCACAGATCTCATGTCTTGCAAACATTAAGTGTCTGAAACCATGTTAGGAGTAAACCGAAGTAATGTAATTATATATATATATATATATATATATATATATATATATATATATATATATATATATATATATATATATATATATATATATATATATATATATATATATATATATATATACACATACTAAACAGTTAAAATAACTAGTCAGAGATAAATACATCCCTAATAATTAAGACAGTTAGTAGGTCAAATAGTTCTAGACTAAAAGGGTAGTGAATAGGTAATAGATTCATGACCAAGTCATGAACTTTCGTTTGGTCACATTCGATCTGAAAGTGCTCTTTGAAAGCATGACAGGATTAGGTCATCATCCTCTTGCTTTTTCCCTGGAGACACATGCCTCATCAACTGGATGAGGGATAAATATTGTTGTCTGTGGATGTCTAGGATGTCTAGCCTGACATCGTCATACTCAATTCTAGTCAGAATATGAGTCTGATACTGCTCCATTGGGCTGTGATTATGAGGCGTGTTTCAACCGAACCAGGAAAGACCTCAATTGGATAGACCTACAACCAATCAGAGCAACAAAGCGACGCATAACGTTAGTTGTCAAATGCCAACAGAACTCAACTGTACTGTGTTTGCTTGTCTGCGGTTTTCCCGCGGGTGGTTTTCCCGTGTTTGTTACTCTGTGTAAAAAATAATTTACACAGAGTACTTACCAACACGATCATCATTTCTGAGAGAAATAGTGAAGGTGAATGCATATACGAACAAATTCAACCCAAGCCTTTGATGATGTGGATGATTAAGTAACTGTTTATCATCTGTCCATCATCGTCTAAAGCCCGCCCTGAAAATTTTATTGGTCCGAACAGTTTCTGTTTGGGCATAATTACTCTATGGATCAAGTCCAGACCAAACTGCCCAAACTTAAATGTTGTGGGCGGGGCTGAGTTCGGCTGGCATTCAGGCTAGAGGATGTCATGGTTCTAAGGAGATGTTGTGAAGATCTAAGGTTTGTGTGTACAGTTGGGTAGTGTACAGTGTAAAGGGGGACACATGTAAACATTTGTAATTAAATTGAACTGAAGCTTTTATTGTATGCCCACATTGTTTTTCAGAAGACACTTTTGTGGCATAAATTGTATGGCATAGGACAAAGAAATTGTTTTCATACCCTTGTTTAAAATTAAAAGGTTTTCCTTGTGTATTTTGCTTAGGATTTCTCCATCAGAGGGCGACTCCATAGGCAGTGATCCACCGAGCGAGAGAGGATCCCCTGAGGAGAGCATGAGACACGCTGGTCTGCCCACCGATCCAAAGCAGCCACGTAAAGTAGCTGTCAATGGATTAAACGGTAAGTTTGTGTGTGTTTTAAATCTGCAATACAATCATATATTAATGTATTTTTTTCTAATTCAAATTGTGATCTAATTATTGAATCATGTATCATAATATAGTTGTTAATATGACCCATGGAAAAATTATTTATAAATGTATTAGTTAAAAAATATAAATTAGAATAAAATAAGTCCCACACACTAGCCCAAAATGCAAAAGTGATCCAAATTTATTTTGCAATGTTTTATGTATTATTTATTTATTTATTGTGCTTTAATAATGTCCTTTGTTCAACATAACTATCAAGTACTTGCAGGTGTGCTAGGTTAATTGTTCATTGATTGTATTAGTTCAAAAATAAAAAGATATAATATCTACAAACAGATAGAATTGAGGTTTAAAACTCTTCTTAAATATATCCTATAATATAAGACTTTTGAGAAGAAATTAAATTCTTATTTTAAAAAATATAGTTAAATATAACCATAAAGCAGTGGTGTTATTGTCAACTAAAACTATTTTTAAAGCTCATTTTGGTTAATTGAAATAAAGCTAAAACAAATTACAATATAAATATTAAATGAAAAACATGTATAATTATTATGTATATATAAACACACATATGCAGTATATATTTAAGAAAAAATAATGTATATATAAAACATTTGTATATAATATAAATTAAATACAGTCAAGCCATAGAAAATGGTTATAAAATATGACAAGAACTCATAAAAAAACTGTGTCAGAACAAATTAATCTTAATAATGTCAGATAACCGATAGAAAGATATGTAAAAGTTACAATCAACCAATCAGCTGTCAGCTGTTAAATTTAAGATTCAATTAGATACCAATTTACGCCAACCAATTACCAAGCAAAGCTTCATTTGCTCTGTCTGTGGTGTAAAAGGTCACATTAGCAATTAAAGGAAAATCACTTCAAGGGTTAGTTCACTCAAAAATGAAAATTATTTCATTAATTACTCACCCTCATGTTGCTGGACACCCGTAACACCTTCGTTCATCTTCGGAACACAAATGAAGATATTTTTGTTGAAAGCTAATGGCTGAGAAAGGCTTCAGAAAGGCCTCCATTGGCATTCAGTACATTCCCACTGACCAACTCACAAGACCCATAAAGGCACTAAAGACTTCGTTACGAAGTCCATCTCACTACAGTGGCTGAACAATCATTTTATGAAGTGACGAGAATAGTTTTTGTGCGCAAAAAAAATCAAAATAATGACTTTGGGTGAAATAACCCTTTAAGTAAAACATGGTCAGGTCAAAATATACCAAATAATTTTACTGGTAGTCCAATGTATAAATAATTTTTGGATATAATATGTCACAGTTTAGTAAATTAACTATCCAATCCTGCACCCACTAGTAAAATAATATATATATATATATATATATATATATATATATATATATATATATATATATATATATATATATTTATATATTTATATATATATATATATATATATATATATATATATATATATATATATATATATATATATATATATATATTAAAAAACATTAAAATATGTAATTTTGGTGATCAAAGATGAGTTTTAAGGGATATAATCATTGACTACAGAAGGACTCATGAACAAACAATGAACAATACGCCTACAGCATTTATTAATCTTAGTTAATGTTAGGTAATCTCATGCAGTGTTGGATGTAACTTATTGATCTATATTTATTTTTAAATTAATACAATAATAATATATACATAATAATTATACACTGCACACACACATATACTATGTGAACACAAACTTTTATTTTGGATGAATCGATTTGACAGCAATTCAAAAGATTAATACATACTATAATAGTATATAAATAATTCTAAAATAACTGCAATAAACTGTATTTATAAAATTCTTAGAAAAATTAAGAAAAAATTCTTAATCTATTTGTTAATTTCAGGTGTAATTGACAGTTTACATATGGGGGGCAACCTATAAAAATTGCAACAAAAAAAACGATTTAAAAAATAATAAAAAAACTGCTAGCAAAGGCAAAAAATTCCTTGATTTTATTAAGTGGCAGTCCTAGTTTCCTCCATAATGGCTAGTGGAAGAACAACATGTGATGTAAGATTTACAAAGAGGGGAAAGTAATAAAACCTGGGTCTTTCAGCTGGAGATTTATGGCTCTTCCTCTTGATTTCCTCTCTAGTCAGCCCAGACTCATTCATCCTGCCTCCTTTGTGAAGAATGACTAGCCCTCATCTTTACTCTTGGCTGCTTGGGTTCCCCCCCACTTTCTTGCTCTCTTTCCCTTTATCTCTCTCTCTGTGTGTTTCTCTCTTGTCAAACAGTGCCTGTGGCGATAACCCTCTCTCAACACTCATTTCTGCTTTAACCAGACTAAATAGGCTACAGTCTGACTAGCCAAGAAATGACATGGAATTCAGTCGTAGAACCTCACATTCTCTCTTTCTCTGTCTCATTGCCATTCCCTTTTAACGCCCTTCCATTTAAAAATCCCTTTCATCCTCCTCTCATGATTGCGTTCCAGTGATAAGTGTTTTCCCAGATAAAATACTGTCTTACCCAGCATTCCACTCAAACATGTTTTTACATAAAACTCATGCTATATTTCATCTCAATAAAACAATCTCCATTACCTCTGCCATCATTTAACTTTTCTCTTGTTCTTTTACGCTCCCTCCATCCATTCATTCATCTATTACCGGCTCACAGGGAAGAATAGAATTGGTAAGAGTTGTGCCGTTTTGTACAGTAGTGTTAGATCTTCTGATTCATGTTCATAGTTTTGGTGGATGTCATCCAAAAGAAAAGAAAAAACGATGGATCATCCTCCTCCTGCCTTGAGGTCATTCACATTTCATTTTAAATGAGTCTTATGAGAGTCAGGAAGACGCTGCCCCCATCTGGTGTGAAACGATACTTGAGAATAGGACATTTAGATGAACTACTTGCTTTCTTTGTTAGTTATTGGCCCATATGAGGCTAGCTTTGTTTTGATGGTGTGGAAGCATTAGATATGCTTATGAATTATTA
This sequence comes from Pseudorasbora parva, assembly GCF_024679245.1. Lineage (NCBI taxonomy): Eukaryota > Metazoa > Chordata > Actinopteri > Cypriniformes > Gobionidae > Pseudorasbora > Pseudorasbora parva. The sequence goes on along the minus strand of NC_090187.1, from coordinate 29,919,127 downwards.
ATTGTTGAGTATATGTGTGTATGTATAATATACAAAAAGTGACCTCAAAAAGTATACAAACATGTTTGTGGCATATATGAATTTCATTACATTATATATAAAAAGTCTAATAATAAATCCCTACAATTTATTTTAAGGAACAATAGAAAAAACACATTTCAAGCTAAACATTTTAGAATAAATTGTTTTATACTATAAAAGCAGCATTTATTGAAGATGCAAATTTTCTGCCATCTTTTTCTGTGCAATGAAATTAATACTTTTGCATGTTTTAATATTAGTTTTGAGGCCATTGTATGCAGTATTTTAACAAATGACACCTATAAACCATAGAAATTGAATCATATATCGCTGCTGATTAGCACCCAGTTCACATGTTTTATATTCACCGTTTGTGAAAAAAGTCTCTTATGCTCATCAAACATGGGGTGTGGGTCCAGAGTATGCCAGACCAGGCCAGGCGCTTTGGATTTTTTGTGTGTGCTTGAAGTTTTTATAAAAAATGTTCTTACATTAACACGTTGACTATAATATTGTAGTAAAATAAAATAAAAATCTGTGAACTGAACATGAGCACAACTGAACTGAACATTTTCTGAGGCCACTGTTAGAACATTAATTACATTAGAACGTTTTATTTCCTTGGTGTCTTTTTATTTAAAACATTTACAAATTAGTTCACTATATCATGAATTGTATGATATATTCCGGTTGTCAGATATGGGGAAGTGAATGTGTTTTGTTGACTTTATAATGATCATGTTAATATATAACGCTCGCTGAGTTTGCAACTGCAATTCAGAGGATCTGTCGGATTTACATCACGTAAATTCATCACTTTTTCTCAAATACATGCAAGTGGCCTGTCAACTGGGAGAAGAATAGAGTCATTTTTATTGTTTCATACTCAATTTGTATCTGAGATGAATAAAACATATAGTCAAATAGACTAATAGAAAGGATTGTTGCACCTTCCAAAGGCATCATATGGAATTTGAATTTAAAAACTATACATGTTTTTTTGTTTTTTATCTCTGATACCTCAAATAAATATTATGGGGTTGAAAACACTTAATAGCTGTGATTATATTAAAAGCACTGAGCGCGTCCTCTGGCTCAGTGCCAGCGAGAACACGTTTGAATAGTGACATACTGAACAATCACACCGGTGTGTTTAAATGATTAAAATAACCATTTAATATATTATAAGTAATTTATTTCTGTGAAATAAATCAAGTTCCCGGTAAAAATGTCCCCCTCAAAAGGGCCCTGTTTGTGGTACTTTAGACCACGATGGAAACGCAGACAGCAACAGGTCTGAGGGAAAACGAGTTCCTGGGGAAAAAGTTCCTGGGTCAAATTGTTCCAGATCATTTTTGTGGAAACGGGGCTTTTAGTTGACAATTGTGCTGCTTAATATTTTTGTGGAAACCATGAAAAAAAAAAAATTATTCTGTGATAAATAGAAAGTATTTATATGAAATAGAATAGCATTCATTTTTAATATCTTTTGTAAATGTATTTACATTATTGCTGAATAAATGTTTTAATCTCTTTAAAAACAAATTGCTGACCCCAAACTTTTGAGTAGTAGCGAGTATTATATTGTATTATATTATATTATATTGTATTGTATTATATTATATTATATTATATTATATTATATTATATTATATTATATTATATTATATTATATTATATTATATTATATTATATTATATTATATTATATTAATTATATCTGTGAAGTTTGACACCCTCTTATATTTGTCCTTATAGGTCCACCCCCAATGAATGGCATGGATGAGCCATTATCGTCAGCCTCCATTTTTGAGCATGTGGACCGAATGTCCCGCCCAACTGATGGCCCTAAACGCCTCCCTAATAAAATCCAGCTCATCGCCATGCAGCCGATGCCAGCCCTGCCCCTGCCTAACCCAGTCACCAATGACAGAGCTGCAGAGAACACCAAACTGAACAAAGAGGTCTCCTCCACATCCCATGCATCCAATTCACATTTATTTCACTAGGCTTTTCCTTAGGGGCCCATTTCAAGCTTCAAGGTCCCTATGCTTATGAATCTGATTTACATCGTCCAAAAGCCAATAATCAATATGTGCTTCTCATTGACTCCATTGACTTTTCCTTCGCCTCCAGATCCAGGTAGCTTTACGGCACAAGTCTGAGATCGAGCACCATCGCAACAAGATCCGTCTGAGGGCCAAAAGGAAAGGCCATTATGACTTCCCTGCAATGGATGATCTCATTGACGGTCTTGGCGACCCCAAAGAGCAGGACCGAATCTACCAGAAAGCCCAGATGCAGATTGATAAGATACTTGATCCAGATATTCCCATGCCCTCTCTGTACACTGAGCCCAAGAAAGGGTAAAAAGATCTGCAACTGACACTAAGACTAATCCTAAACACAGAATTAAGGCCGGTTCTCACCAAATCTGAATTTTCTGCACAAAAACATGCACATAAAAACAATAAAATCCAAATATGTATCTGTATGAACATCTTAAATATCATACTGTGATGATAGTGTTTTTTCATTGGAACAGTATGGAACAAGAAAATCACTTTCCACACAACTTGAATATGAACTTGAAATTGAATATCTAAAGGCCAAATGCTTACTCAAGAGTGCGTGTGTTTGTGCATGTTTTGCAGCAACCGAGGGAAGCGTTCTCCTAAACAGAAAAGGAAACAGCAGATGAACGGTGATCTGACAGATGCTGACCGAGATAGACTCATAACGACAGACAGCGACGGGACATACAGGAAATACCCAGGAGTCAATAACATAGCATATGTGGTCAGTGTCATGAAGAGATCTACAGATCCCTTTCTCTCGCTCTCTACACTGTACTTGTGACTGTGTAATCAACTCCATATTTCCCCATATATTTGTAATTCAAAATATCTCTAATCAGCTCCATGCAGTGAATTAGCAGGTGCTAAATTCCTTCTGAAAAAAGTTATGCATAGTTTTGGGATTAATATAATAGTAGTGTAGTTTTTGGATTAATATAATCTTACTTAAATGTTTACTTAAGTTTCCTTAAAAATTATATAGTACTATTGAAAATATTTAAAGGGGGGGTGAAATGCTGTTTCATGCATACTGAGCTTTTAAAACTGTTAAAGACTTGGATTCCCATCATAAACATAGACAAAGTTTCAAAAACTAATGTTGGACGTTTGATGGAGTATTTCAGTGTTAAAAATACTCCTTCCGGTTTCTCACAAGTTTCGGAGAGTTTTTTTCAAGTATGGCTCGACTTGACGTTAATAGATCGGAAGGTCCTTGTATGGGCCGTACGGGCTCTTCTCCCGGAAGGGTGTGTGCGCGTGTGACTAGAGCAAGAGAGGAAATGCACGCCTGTAAACACTCAGGTGCAGATCCAGTCGATCCAGGTGCCGCGCTCCACTTTATTCCTATGGGTGACTTCAACGCTTCAGCACACCATTCCGGGAAGGCAGCGCTGCATTTGACCCGATTTGAACGCAGAAATGACGGGAAGCTTCGCAAAACATCACTTCAGTCGCGTCGCAAAAGTGGATCTCCACCGTTCACTGCTGTCACAGGACTTTACCAAATCATACCAAAGAAGTGTGTTTTTGACGGAGCGGTCCCAGCGATAAAGGTTCGGTCCTGCTTTGGAAGCAGCTGGTGAGTAAAACTGCTTCAAATGTCTATGCTGTTGGCTCGTCGCGTGAGTAAACATCAGTAAACGACACGATCGCGTGCTTCGTCATTCAAATGTGCTAAGGGACTCTATTGTTGTTCTATTTACACTAGTCTGACGTGCAAAACCGTTTTGCTTGCTACTGCTAGGGTTTAATCGCATACAAAAGTCCATAAACCGAATCATGTCCTCATAAACTGCAAACAAATGTTGACAGGCCACTAAATACAGTACATACCACAGAGACGGACGTCCTGCTGTTGCCATTTCTTCTGTTCAATTTATTTCAGCCTCCGAATCTGATTCTGGATCATTATCTGTATTAGCTGAGATAGCCATGGGTTTCTCCACGCTTGAGGACGTCACCGCTTTGCGCACTTGTCATTCTTTAGCTCCGCCCACTCGATACGCCTCCAGGCGCTCGTTTTTTTCCGGAAAGACTCGGTACAGCCCATATTTCTTTTATAAATATAATAAAACTAAAGACTTTTCAGAGATATGAAGGATGCAATACTACTCTATAGGTACTCAAGATTGACACAAGGTTGACTGAAACTGAGTGTTTCACCACCCCTCCTTTAAATATACACTGTGTTTACATGCACTCTTTCATAAGAGCCAGTATAAAACCGAAAGTAAGGCTGCACGATATTGGAAAAAAATGACATTGCAATATTTTGTTTTTCTTGGATATATACTGCGATTTGAAAACAGTTTCTCGAGATGACTTGAATTTGGACATAATTAATCATTCTAGAATGACAGGGGTGACTGTACTGCATCCACATAGAAAATAATAAACAAATTACAAGCATAGATAAATTCAATAAAGTCTCTGTGGTATGTACTGTATACTGGCTTGTCAACATTTGTGTTTGTTTACTTGTGGATTGTAAAGACATGATTTGGTTTATGGACTATTGTATGTGACTAAACCTTAGCAGTAGCCAAAGCACGATCGTGAAACTTTATCGTCACCGCTCCATCAAAAACACACTTCTTTGGTGTTGTTGATTTGGTGAAGTCCTGAGACAGCAGTGAGAGTAGTGTTTATGGACGCCGTGCATTTGCTCTCACTCTGGTCGCGCGCACAGCCTTCTGAGAGAAGAGCCCGTACGGTCCATACAAGGACATTCCGACACGTCGACGTCAAGCGACTCGTACTCAAAAAAAACTCGACGAAACTTGTGAGAAACCGTAACGAGTATTTTTGACACTGAAATACTCATCATACATCAAACGTCCAACTTATTTTTTTGAAACTTTGTCCATGTTTAGGATGGGAATCCAAGACTTTAACAGTGTAAAAAGCTCAGTATGCATGAAACAGCATTTCACCCCCCCTTTAATGAACCCATCCAATATAATGATATGCATCCATTTTCTTTCTCTATTGTGTACGTTCACTTAAGACTTTATGCAATGAGGATACCGGTGGTGATGGGCATTTTAACATAATTTTGCAGCGTTTGTGTCCATTCAGGCACAAAATAATCATAATGTTATGGCTGATATTTCATTTACTTTCATTTTGCAGTCTGACCCAGACCAGGGGCCCGAACATCATACCCCATCTCCAACGGATGACGTGTTCCATGGTCCAATTTCTCCTCCTCCTGGTCACCCTCCTCCACCACCCCCCTATTTGCCCCCTCAGCCATCTATAGAGGAGGCCCGGCAGCAAATGCACTCTCTACTGGACGATGCCTTCGCCCTCGTGTCTCCTTCATCTCAGGGCAGCACAGCTGGCATCACTCTGCCTGGGGTCGGTCTCAACCCTGGACCCCCGCCTCCCTTGAGCCCACCATCCCGTGGTCCGCGGCCCTGGGGCCCAGGATACCTGCCCTTGAATCCCTACACTGGGGTAAGATAACAATCCATAGTGAATTAACATTGAATAACATTTGTAGTATTTGTTTTTTTTTTAATGTGGTGAACATGGTTCCTACAGTAATGGAAAAACTTACAGAAACTTCACCAAAATTATAAAACGATTATTTTCTGGCCTGGAAAATTGTGGGGAAATTATCTATTAATTAATTTATAAATTAATCATCTTTTAAAATAATATATTGTTGAAAAATATTTTGGTATATATATAGTATAAGTCTGTTTATAAGTATTTAATGGTCAACAAAATATTATTTTGAAAGATTTTTTAAAAGATTATTAATTTTATTATATCCGTGCACTAATCAGTTAAGGATGCCCCCATCTGTCAACCGTAAATGTAGCTTTGACTTTAGATGTCAGGGTCAAACTGACCTTGGAAAAGCCTCGCAGATTTCTGCATGAACCTGGAACCAGCAGATCACAGATCAGCTCTTAACTGTAGTTAAACAGTAACACCTCTCTGACTGACTGATTAACTGAAGGATTAACTCTCACTATTACAGTGAGCACACCTTACTTTTCTGCACTGGTTAAGTCTCAGAATCTTAGATATTGTGGGCTTATTTATTATGATTTTTTATACTTGGGTTAAGATATTTGAACAAACTGATAACACAAATTGTGCGTTTTGTTGAGTAGGGGTGCTATTCATTTTCTAAGCGATTGGACGTGGGATTTTTCAGTCTTTTGAGAACACATCCTGTCTGGATAACGCTTAGATGATACACATTCATGTGATGAAGAAAGCTGATGCATTACTGTTTCCTTTGTACAATCCAAAGCTTATATGAGTTCCTCTTGTCTAAAGCTGCAGTCACGCTAGACTTCATTCTCCATTGACTTCCATCCAGAACACAGACAGAAGCATGTCTTGACAGAAGCATTTTGTTTTCGTTTTAGTGAACTCTGACTTGCAAATTTGCACTTGTTTCTAAGTTGAAAATAAAACAGATAATACATTTTTTTTTTAAATTAGCAATGTGAAATTATAAAAAATTGCATTCCAATATTATAATGTAGGTTTATGAATTGTGGGACATTGAGAAATGCAATACAACCATGAGCGCATTAACATTTGACTGCTCACATTTATATTTAAAAATGTATAAATCCATGTTTTATTTTTCATTGTGACACATTTAAAGGGGTGGTTGCATGCGATTTCACTTTTTTAACTTTAATTAGTGTGTAATGTTGCTGCTTGAGCAAAAACAGTATCTGCAAAGTTACCGCGCTGAAAGTTTAATGCAAACGGAGATATTGTCTTTTAAAGTTACGGCAGTTTATTGCCTACAAAAACGACCGGTTTGGACTACAACAAGCTTCTTCCCGGGTTGGTGACATCATAAACCCTTGCTATTAACATAAACACTGCCCCAGATGTGACTTCTGGCCGTAATGGTAAGGGGCGTGGCATTTCCGGACAACCTTTTCTTGGCACTTCAGCCAATAAAAATACATGAAATTACATTTGGCCATCTAACTATCTAAGACCATTGGGTTTTTCGGAGGGATGGGCTTCATAGAAGCAGGAAGCAAACAAGCCGTTCAAAGTGACAGTGAAAAATACAGCTTTAAAAAAAAGAAGTATTAAGACATGTGATACTGCGCCCTATAAACACAACCAAGCATAGAAAAAAAAAACACAGAACTACCCCTTTAAAACTATTGTGTCTGCTTCATAAGAGGTACAATGACTAAATGATTTCTGTGTGTGATTGGTTGATTACATAATGAACCTGTTTGTTGTGTGAAAAACCGAACTAGAGCAATTTAAAGCAAACTTGATGCCCTGGAATCACATCAGAGGAACACAGACTTGGGTTTTTCCACAGATCGGGAATAAACAACCCAGAATGGAAGCTTCGTCTGTCAACACTATGTCTTGAGTATTTTTTTTAGATTGAACTCTTTTCAAAGGCCAACTGAGGCGAAATATGAACTGACTAATAACTCTAAGGTTTATTTAAGAGTGGAATAGGGGATGGTGCGCTGTCCTTAAAATGGCATTCCCAGCTCAGCTATTTAAAAGCTTTTCTGTTTTCTGGGTCACAGGGTTTATTTAGGCTGATAGACAAGCTCCAGTTGTGGTGGAACATACAGTTACTAATGTGTGTTTCAGGCTTAGCAATGTATCAAATTAAACCTTTTATGCATTCAATCATTAAGTACAAGGAATGTGCCAAGAATCATCAACCTGTATATAAGCTCAACGACTGCGCGTTTGTGTGTATTTCTTTCAGAGATATGCTGAGTTGGGTCTGCCTCCTTCCAGTGTGCAAGGTTTACTACATAGGTGAGTATATTAGTGTTCAACCGATATGGATTTTTTTTTTTATGGCTAATGCTGTTAACAGACAGAGCTGGGTGGCCGATGACTGATATTAAGATGATAGGCTATATATCACACTGTTTTAAGCTGCAGTCTAACTTTTTGGGTAAAAAATTATCAATTGTAAATTATCAAAATCAATTTTAGAGCAAGTATATAGCAAGCCAGTGTTCAAAACTCTCCTTGCCTTTGCCCGATTTTACAACGGTAAGCTTGTAATAATGTGTTATAATTTGGGTGGTACTGGTGGGTTACCGCAGGAAATTCGTATGTAAGAATGCTGCAGGTGGCGCACCCTATCTACGTCTAAATCTAGACGCACCCTAGTGGTAGCAAATCTAATCTGCCGCTAATATCGTCTAGCAACTCTCACCTTCTGAGCTGTAAAAACCAAACTCTGGTCAGGCCAATCACATCGTGTATAGAGTCGGTGGGCGGGGCTTAACATAATGACGGCCGAGTTACGCTTGCGTGCTTCTAGTAAACACAGAAGCTGGAGAACGGCAGTCTTTCAAATCAGCTTTGACCGCGACTCTGGAAGACTTGAAGTTAAGCTTTTCTCTGAGAAAAGAACGGCACTGAAGTCATTCTTAAAAAGGGAAGATGTGTTCTGACTTTTGCTGACCGGATACGGCGAAAGTTTAATCTGTCAACTAGCTCCGCTTCACCTTCGCAGCAGCTGGAAAAATTAAATGTATCATTTTGATGGCAAATGTAATCCAGAAAGGTCCAAATGTCAGTCATCAGTGACATCAGGAGATTTACTCGTAGTCAAAAGCAAAAGATTAGACTGTACAGAAATTAAAATCCACAGTTAACACTAATACACAGTAAATACACAGTCACAGGCTGATGTTGTTAACATTAAAAATATAAGATGTGGGATGAGCTTAGCGATTGTCGGATTCCATCACCATTGGTAGATCGATTCATTTTAATGCTTTTCTTTCTCAGTTGGTCAAAACAATAAAGGCAGACATGTTTGTCTGCCTACTTGTTCAGATGACATTTTCCGGTAATTATTCTTATTTTGTTCATACTTCCAAGATACAAAGTACAGTATCCACACATTTCAAACAGAGATGGTGAAACTTGGAGCCTGCTGCTTTAATTTAAAGATAGTCAATTACATATGCGCAACAATTGTTGTAATAACAACATTTTTATTTTATTTACTAAATTAGAAATAGTTAATTGCAAAATTATATCATTATGTAAAAATATGTTGAGCTTGATAAATCTGTAAAATAAATGTTGATTTTTTAATCCTATTTAAGGAAATGGTTAAATTAAAATAAATTTAAAAAAAAAAGCCTAAATTCAATCTGTTCATCATAGGGACTAAACCATTCAATTCATGTGAAGTTTTAGAATCTCTTCATTGATTTTTTGAAGTGTAAAAGTAGTTGCATAGCTGTCAACGGAGGGACAGAAATCGCTTCAGATTTTATAAAAAATATCAACATTCAAAGACGAAGGTTTAGAACAACATGAGCGTGAGAAAATGCTAACAGATTTTTATTTTTAAAAAATGTAAATGCCAAATATATCAGCCACGGTGATATATCGTTCAACCACTAGGGTACATGGATTACAATCATAAAGTGTGCTTGTTAAAAACTTGGGTCTGAAGTCTTTGTATCTCTACAGACAGGGTTTGGGGCCCGGCTACATCCCATCAGGAGAAGCCCTTCCTGTTGAACAGCTACAGCCGGAGTCGCTTTACACTGGTCGAAGTGGACTCACTGATGACCTGCCTTCCTCCGCCAGGCCACGACCTGTAGGCGGCACTACAGGTATGAGGAACTAGAAATAAAGTGCTGAGATGAAATGGAGTTTAATGTCACAGAACTTAGAAATAAAAGAGCGATGGATGCATGGATAAAAGAGATTGACGCGATATAAAGTATACTGCATGCTACATAGGAATCATTCTTTTTAGCCGGTTCTCAACAAGTAAACGGTTGAGCTGGATCATCAATCAAACTGAATCGAAATGTAGCTCTGGGTTGATGACGTAAGATGCAAAAGCCAAAGTAGCACGTCCGACTAAAAAAGAACCGATAGAGCTTGTTTAACCAGCTATCAGATGTTTGCCGAGGATTACCGAGAATGATTGAGTTAGTAAGGCAAGTCTGAGGCACGTAGGCTACTGGAAATATGCTTATTATGACTACTGTTAAATAACATTTTATTAAAACCTTGCATGTTTTAATAAAATGTTATTTAACAGTAGTCATAATAAGCATATTTCCAGTAGCCTACTGGAACCTTTCTGTAACAAGATTTAAATATATTTTACTGTAGTTTATTGTGCATGCAAATTATTTTAAGTCGTTAAGTGAAATGTATAATTTTATAATAAGACCGGTTTATAAGAGTGGTATTCTTCCTATAGGTTACTTTAGACATGTAACATATCCACGTTTACGCATGTCTGTAATGTGTGCTGCATGTGTGAAACGTTTAGGAATCTTATCCAAGATGTGCATGCGCTGCTCATATTGGTCAGTCGTATCCGATGTATAGGGCCTGCGAATGAAACTAACCACAAACACCAACTTAAGTGAAGAGGTTTTATTAAATATGCCTTCCTTTGATTAAAACATGAAGAAATAAATACTATGGTTTTGCACGTGCGGATTACGTTTAATCATAGAGTTTATAAGGACAATAAACAAGGAGTTGGTTTACTCGTTCTATGCTTTACATAAAGAACATATCCGCATTTGTTGATCAGTGCCTGTAATGTTTTCTGTAGTTTTTCGAATCTGACGTGAAGGATAAATTAATTAACTGTGAACACAAACACCATTAACTTATAAGTGAATGAAAGGCAATACTCAGCAAATGCACTCACGAAAATAACTTTATTCGATTGTTTCAATATGCATTGACACCGATTATTTTATTTTTATGTTTCCTTGATATAACATGACACTGAGAAATGGATACAAAATCCATAAAAGAAATGCATAGTGGCATTATTCCATGATGACGTCAGGACCCTATGAATCGGCTTTTTGAACCGGTTCGTTGAGCCGAGCTGTCTGAAAAGAACCAGTTTGTGGACATGAATTGGACTTTGCATCACTACTACATACATGTCTGTTCACAGGTGGCCAGCTACATCATTTAGGCCACGTTGGTCTGACAGGTCGTGTAGGTGACAGCCGGCAGCCTGCTGGGTTAAACTGGAGCCCGTATCATGAAGAGGACAGCAAGCTTGCTAACAACAGAGAGCCTGTAAGTTTGAAATACTTTCTTTCTTAGATTAAATAAGGGACAATTAACATTTACATATAGAAGTGTTTAAAGTCAATGTGTATGGACATTAACAAATTGCATGATTAGATAGATAGATAGATAGATAGATAGATAGATAAGCAACTGATCCACTGAGAGGCAAGGTTGATGAACCCAAATGCAGTTTATTAACAATATCCAAAAACAATGAAACAAAGACTTGACTTAACATAAACTTACCAACAGCAGATTACACATTCAAACATGAGGGCTTAAACACACAAAGACTGAGGACTAGACAAGACACACCTGTGAACGATGATTAACCCATAAACCAATGACAACATAACACAGGAACACATGAGTGCATTCAGCAATGTCGTCTCTTCCGGTTTGGTTTTCAATCCTCTAATAAAGATTAAAACGGTTAGCATATTGATTCATGATTTTGATCGCCAATGTCACATGATTTCAGCAGTTTGGCAGTTTGACACGCGATCCGAATCATGAATTAATACGCTAATTAATAAACATCCATATAAAAACAAGATGAAACATGTCTTTAAACTTAACTGTCTTAAATTATTGCTTTTTCTCTAAATAGTGAGGATGAATGTATGACACGAGAGCAGTAAATAATAATAGGAACACAAATAACCTTCCATATTTCTTATATAGATTATACATATAAAGGGTATTATATCTATATATATATATATATATATATAAATTACTGAAATAAAATATAAATATTAGATGAAAAGCTTACATTATAAATGTTGCCTGAAACTGACATACAAAAAAATACAAAAAATAGAGCAAAATACAAAAAATACAAATGATAGAGCAACATAAAAAAAAATAATAATAAAAAAAAAAATATATATATATATATATATATATATATATATATATATATATATATTAAGAAACCTGTAATAATCCAGGAATTATTCAAATAAATAAACTCAGCAAAAAAAGAAACGTCCTCTGACTTTCAACTGTTTTTACTTTCAGTAACCTTAATGCGTGTAAATATTTGAATGAGCACTGAAAGAGTCAACACCATAAAACATAAACTAAAGATGTTTTACAGACATGTGGCTTAGAAATAGAAAAATTGTGTCCCTGAATGCAGGGAGGCTCAAAATCAAAAGTAACAGTCAGTATCTGGTGTGGCCACCAGCTGCTTGAAGTACTGCAGTGCATCTCCTCCTCATGGACTGGACCAGATTTGTCAATTCTTGCTGTGAGATGTTACCCCACTCTTCCACCAAGGCACTTGCAAGTTCCTGGACATTTATGGGGGGAATGGCCCTAGCCCTCACCCTGCGATCCAACAGGTCCCAGACGTGCTCAATGGGATTGAGATCCAGGATCTTTGCTGGCCATGGCAGAACACTGACATTGCTGTCATGCAGAAACTCACGCACAGAACGAGCAGTATGGCTGGTGGCATTGTCCTGCTGGAGGATCATGTCCGGATGAGCATGCATAAAGGGTACCACATGAGGGAAGAGGATGTCTTTCCTGTACTGCAAGGCATTGAGATTGCCTGCAATGACAACAAGCTCAGTCCGATGGTGATGTGATATACCGCCCCAGACCATGACGGACCCCTCACCTCCGAATCGATCCCACTCCAGGGTACAGGCCTCGGTGTAACGCTCATTCCTTCGATGATAAACTTCGATGATCAGCTGTCCTTCCTGTCTCCCTGTAGCGCTGTCTTAGGCGTCTCACAGTGCGGACATGGCAGTTTATTGCCCTAGCCACATCAGCAGTCCTCATGCCTCCCTGCAGCATGCCTAATGCATATTCACGCAGATGAGCAGAGACCCTGGGCATCTTTCTTTGGGTGTTTTTCACAGTCTGTAGACAAGTCTCTTTAGTGTCCTGCGTTTTTAGAACTGTGACCTTAAATGCCTACTCTCTGTAAGCTGTTAAGGTCTTAACGACCATTCCACAGGTGCATGTTAATTAATTGATTATGGTTAATTGAACATGCATAGAAAACATTGTTTAAACCCTTTACAATGAAGATCTGTAAAGTTATTTGGATTTTTACAACATTATTGATGAAATACACAGTCCTGAAAAAGGGGCGTTTCTTTTTTTGCTGAGTTTAGTATATAAGCAGGCTTTAGGGAACGCTACATAATGAAGTTCAGAGTATGTCCTCTTCAAACTACTTCTCACTACTACTTCTCACTCCTTTCTGTCTCTGTAAGAGGCATTTTCTTAACTTGACTTAAATCTTTACCTCATTTCTTCCTTCCTTCCTTCCTGATTTTTTTTGTTTAGGTTCTTGGCTCTGTTAACTACACTTCAATCTCTGTATTCCAGACCTCCAGGAATTGCCTGAAGGAGCCATCTGCCCCTTCTGCCCACCTGGACTCTCTCGGCCTGGGCTATGCTCCCTCCGCTCCCCTTGAGGAGCCTTCTCCTCCCAACCACTCGTCCGCCTCCCTCATCAAAGCCATCAGAGAGGAACTGATGCGCCTCTCCCAGAAACAGGCAGCGGTACCCAGCTACCACAGCTGAGACCTGCCCCCTCCAGCTCCATCATGCAAAAACTGCACTACACTGCACTGTACTTCCCATGGAAGTGGCTTTTGAGAGGACGATGACTGTATGTCATAAAGCCTCTGCTGCCGCCTGGTGGCAGAGATCATTAGGACAGGAAGAGCAGACATTTCTCCTTTATTCCCATGTTTCTCTCCAGTTTTCCCAAAACATAACCAGTGTCCTGAGACTAAAAAACAGAACTGAGACTGTTTTTTATCTTCTTTACAGTCACCTATGTAATTTGGTAGCAACTGCTCTGTAAAGACCAGGATATTGAAGCTTCCTTTGGTCTTCTGCTAGAGGTGTGCGTGTGTGTTTATTTTCACATTGTGTTTTCTTTGCTGTGTACACTGCCTTCACATTTGAATTTTATACCTTGCACTGGCTCTTATAGATTCTCATCACTGAACATTGAACTGCTATTGATACCTTGATTGAATCTCTATAGTTTTGTTTGTTGGTTATGTTTTATTTTTCAGTGCATCCTCTGCTTGTCCTCTTGTGGTGCTGATTCTATTATCTCGGTTTAATGTCCATTGCATTCATAATACAGTACTGAACCCTACATATTGTCTTAATTATACTTTAGGGTTCAGTTATAGTATTTGAAGTTTTTCATCTCTCATATGCCTTGATTATTTTTGGCGTTTACAGAAGAGCTGGACATAAAGCTTTTGTTATGTCCAGTGCATTGGAGGAAAGTGTTAAAATTAAAGAAATGTTCCAGGGTCAATTTGACAGATTGTCAAATATATATATATATATATATATATATATATATATATATATATATATATATATATATATATATATATATATATTGTGTGTGTGTGTGTGTGTAATGTACTTACAATACAATAGTAGTCTTTAAACTGGATTGTGGTCTGCAAGTTAATTGGCTGATTCATATATATATATATATTATTAAGTGAATAATAAAATCATTGTAATTGACACTATCATAAAAAATATAATAATAGTTAAATAATTGTAATCAATTTCTTTTGTGGAAAATTACTCAGTTTTTGTTTATCTGGATTCTTTGATGAACAAATTTGAATTGTAGTGTATTTTAATACAAGGTTGAAAATATGAATAATTTGTACTTTTATTCTCAACTATAGTCACCTATATAAAGCCTTGCCCCATTGTAAGTGCGTTACTGTGAATTTTTTGTATGATTTACGAACTGTGGTAATCAACACTATCACAGATGCTGGAGAAAATCTGTTCATTTTGATCCCGGAACATTCCTTAAAACTGTCCATTTGCTTCTCAAAATGACATTTTTGTGGAATTCAGTCCTGAATGCAGTAGTAGGTGGTGAATCTCACACACACACACACACACCATGTATTGGCCTGAGTACTTTCAGTATTACCACTGTGTAAATTGTATTGCAATACTTTAAACTCAAGGTATGGATTAAGGTCAGAGTTGTCTTAAGTTAATTTCTGGCTCCTTTCCCCAACTGTATTCTGTGACCATGAAGTGCTCATCATTTCATAGCAGAAATTGTTTATTATAATAAGTGTTCCAGGGTGCACTATTGCTCATTATTACTATGGCTGCTGTTGATCAAATGGGACCACGCTTTTGATGTTTTAGGAAAGCAGATAACTGTAGTATTAGACTCACTAAAACACTGATCCCTTGCCTATTTGTACTTCATTTCATGCTGAAATTGTGTTCTTGCCTTTGTGCTAAAACTATTTTGTGTTAATGTTGCAAACAGGAGCATCATTTGCTCTAAGAAAAAGGACAATTCTGTTACTTTGTCACTTGATCTGCCCTTGTTTATTTTATTTTTTCTTTAAGTTTGTCTGTTTGGAATTTCCTTGACCTAAAGTTACAAATCTGCTGATTATTTAAGTGACAATTAAAATTACTACCACTACACTGTTGTTTGCAATTTAAAACTTACATAGTTGCTTTTTTGAGCTCATGTATTACTGTAAAGCACACCCTAGTGGGTAAACTGGTAGTACAATATCATGCATTCTTAAAATTAAATTGCAACAACAAATTTTTTTCTCCATATGTTCATTATGCCTGTCCTTTTTAGTGCTTTGCCAGTCGAAGCCTGTAAAGTCACCTACTTTATTTTGCATTTACAGACCAAAACAAATAAATGGCAAATCTTATAAGGATAGTTCCTGTTAGGCACCTTTTAGTGGGTTAACACCTTTTAATGTTCAGCAAGGGAACATTTTGTCCTCAAAGTGGATGTTAGAAGCAGAAAAAAATGGTAAAGCCAAGGAAGGAACAGTGCATGGTGAACCGGGCGATAGGATCATGGGCGGCCAAGGCTCATCGATGCACATGTGGAGCAAAGACCATGTGTTCCAATTAAATTGACAAGCTACTGTAGCTTAAATTGCTGAAGAAGTTAATGTTGGTTCTGATAGAAAGGTGTCAGAAGACAGTGGAATTTTTTTGGATATGGGGCTGCATAGCCACAAACCAGTCAGTGTGCCCATGTTGACTCTGAAAGTGCCAACATTGTGCACGTACTGTGTATCACACATGTAGTGCACTATGGGTAGAAGGCAAGTTGGCAAATGCAGTGTGATGCTTTGGGCAATGTTCTGCTGGGAAACCTTGGGTCCTGCCATCCATGTGGATGTTACTTTAACACGTACCACCTATCTAAGCATTGTTGCAGATCATATACACACATTCATGAAAACGGTATTCCCTGGTGGCTGTGGCCTCTTTCAGCAGGATAATGTACCCTGCCACAAAGCAAAGTGTTTCAGGAATGGTTTGAGGAGCACGAGTTTGAGGTGTTGACTTGGCCTCCAAATTCCCCAGATCTCAATCCAATCGAGCATCTGTGAGATGCAAACAAGTCCGCTCCATGGAGACCAAACCTCCCAACTTAAAGGATCTGCTGCTAACATATTGGTACCAGATACCACAGCACACCTTCAGGTGTCTAGTGGAGCACATACCTCGACGGGTCAGGGCTGCTTTGGTAGCAAAAGTGTGCCAACACTATTAGGAAGGTGGTCATAATGTTATGACTGATCAGTGTATACTATTATGAACTGCAATATTTAAAGTTTTAAATTGTGGTCCTTCTCATCTACTAATATCAACTAGTCATGCAACAACTGTATCAGACAAACCAAAATAACTTGAGGCTTGTTGTTTTATTTAATTATGCAGATGTAAATAATCACGCTTTCTCTGAAAAATTCCACCCATCTGCACAGTCTGTCGTTTAAAAAAACACCAATAAAAACATTGTTATTAAGTCATAGTGGCTTCACAACACTTCTTTCAGACACTTAGTCTCACTGATCTCGTGTTTCTCTGGTGTACATATGGTACCTCGGCTCCACGTGGAGTGGAAACTGCAGTCCTGTTTACATTCTCAAACAAAAGGGCTCATCAATGTTTCAGCGGCACTGCATTGTTTTCAATTTGTCCACCTTGTGTAATGTGGTGAGTGAGTGCTAATATTTGCCTTGTCAAAAATGGACATATTTTTAAACCTATCTGTATTTACGCATATTGACTTGTAATATGTCTGCCTACCTGACTTTATATTATGTTAAATCTTTTCACTAATGTATATGTGATATGTGTAGTTTTGCACTATCAGTATAGGGCTGGATAGACTACTAGCTAGTCACTGGCATATGATTTTGTTTCGTTTTTTTGGATGCTATATATAGTGCCCCTCTTAAGCCACCTAGCTAGCAGAACCAGCGAGTTTTCCTTCATTGTCAAAAAAAGAATGATCCAGAACCTTAAATTTTTGCTAGTGAACGGCCTAATTTTGCTGGTGCCTTAGCAAGACTACCAGCATAAACCTTTCTTTCCCTGCTGGAAAGACCTGCTAAAATTGTCAGTCCTACTTTATATTAAGTGTCTTTAACTACTAACATTGAAATTAATCTTTTTTCTTTCTTCAAACTGTCCTTTTCAGCAGGGTAGTGCAGGTTTAATTAATTGTGCTTAATTAAGTGTACTTAAAATATATTTTTAAATGCTGTACTTGTATACAGTGTTGGGGAGAGGTAATTTTAAAGTTATAATATTCTAATATTGCATTACGTAATAAATTTAACTTAGTAACTAATTTCGTTTACAAAGTGATGGAAAGTAATGTTACATTTTCTAATCTGGGCTGAGTTTGCATATTTGTTTTTTTTTTTTTTTTTTTTTTAAATATTAAAAAACGTGGTATTTTGGCAAATTTAAAGACCCTTTCAGTGAAACGAATAAGCCTGTCTGAAAGAATGCAAATTCACATCTGTACAGTAGGGGGCGCAGCGTAAACAAACCTTTCAGTTCTGCTCCCATTCTGGATTGCAAGAATAGGACGCAGAAGAAGAAAGGCCCACTCTTACTTCAGAAATAAATAAAAAAAGTGATGTTTATCTAAAGTACTTTTTGCTTAATGGTATGGCTGAAGTGGAATCATCAAATGATTCTAGCAGCAAAGACAGTATATCTGTGTAAATTAACATTTAATTATTGCATTTTCAGTGTTTTATTCTAGTCAGATGAGCAAATGCATGACCCCAATTAGTCTAGAACGATGGTTTTCAAACTTTATGCTTGATGCTAAGGACCTCCCCCCCCTCCCCCCCCCCCCCCCCCCACACACACACCATGATGAATGTTTTATAAGGGACCCCCATCCTAAAATACATCTATTTTTATTACTTCCACAATAAATGTTAGTAAATTAAGGGACTTACTAGAAAGATACAAATCAAACATATACAATTCTGGAAAGAAAGGATATATATATATATATATATATATATATATATATATATATATATATATATATATATATATATATATATATATATATATATATATATATATATATATATATATATATATATATATAGTCAATTGGTTTGAATAATTTAAGCTAAAAATATTCTATGTGTATGCCATAATAAAGAGATGTGTTCTAGATTTAAACTGACAGAGTGTGTCTGCTTCCCGAACAATGCTAGGAAGACTGTTCCAGAGTTTAGGTGCTAAATAGGAAAAGGATCGACCGCCTGCAGTTGATTTAGATATTCTAGGTATTACCCACTGGCCAGTTTTGAGACCACAATAGACATGATGGAGTATAATGTGTTAAGAGCTCGCTTAAGTATTGGGGAGCTAAACCATTTAGTGCTTTGTGAGTAATAAGTAAGATTTTAAAATGTATGCAGTGTTTAATAGGGAGCCAGTGCAGTGTTGACTGAACTGGGCTAATTTGATCATGCTTCCTGGTTCTAGTAAGAACTCGAGCTGCAGCGTTTTGGACCAATTGGAGTTTGTTTATTAAGCGAGCAGGGCAACCACCCAGTAGAGCATTACAATAATCTAGCCTTGAGCTCATGAACGCATATACTAACTGTTCAGCATTTTGCATTGGAAGCACGTGCCGTAATTTAGATATATATTTTAAGATGGTAGAATGCGGTTTTACAGATGCTAGAAACGTGGCTTTTAAATGAAAGATTGGAATCAAAGAGCGCACCCAGGTTCCTAACTGACGACGAAGGCTTGACAGAACAGTCGTCAAGTGTTAGACAGTATTCTAGGTTACTACTTGTGGAGTTTTTCTGTCCAATATTTATAAGATGTGTACATGATATACAAGCTTGATATAGATGCTTGTCAGTTCATTTGACAGTAGCCTACTCTTTAACTATATTTCAAAGGAAATAATTAAGAAATGACTTATGAAGATGTACTTATGTCTACTTAAGTGGGTCAGAAAAGGACTCTTAAGTTAAATTATAATACATTTTCATTTAATTGTAAATAATATGCAGTTAAGTGTCCCATATTACATTCAGCATATGAGTACTGAATAAGTAATGGATATTAAGTACTCCCTTTAAAAAGAATGCTAAACTTTAAGTGTTCTTCTTTTTCACAAGCGTATGCTATGTCTAGCTAGCAAATTAGCATAGAAATTCAAAGAAACTTAAACACTTGTGAAAAAGAAGTGTATTGTACACTTAATACACTTTACTGTATTTAATGTGCACTTGTAGTGTACTTCAAATCTGAAAAGTATATTGTTTTAAAACTGTACTTATAAAATAAGGGCCACATAAATAACTACATTTCATGAATATTTCTTATGAAGTACACTTTTAAAAAGTGCACTATGTAGCTAATTGTATAAATAAATGTAAACTATAATACATTTTAATTTAATTGTTAACATGCAGTGAAGTGCCCCAAAACATTACATTCAGTTTGCACTTAAAAGTATATATTTTTTTTATAAATACACTGATGTACTTTTTCACAAGTGTTCGCATATTTCACATTCAGTGACCGCTGAATAGTTGACCTTATTTTTTTCCCTGTTTGTATTTTATCAGTTCAATGACCAGTTCTGATGTCTCTGATAACGCTTTCTCCCTCTTTTGCTCCTCGCCACAACTCGCCACAATTGAGTTTCACTAAGGGCCTATCGGTTACTGTGTCCCTGAAACCCAACACCTCCGCTTGGCACACTGGGATGCGCAAGGACAATGCCACAGGTCCTTGGCAGGGGGAGTACCTGCTCAGGTAACCAGACACTCGGACACCCCTACAAACCCATCACTCGCAAAACCCTGAGCTTCGCATTTATCCTCAGAGAGAGCAGCTTAAGAGGAAGAACCAGTACAGAGGACATTGCCGTGTATTTAACAGGTTTTAGTTGACGATTTGTCAGGGATGGGTTCAGAAGTTTCTCAGAAGCATTCATGGAGAAAGTTATCGAGGCTAGATTTGCTTTTGTTCCTCTGCAAAACATGTTGAGTCTCTGAGCAAAACTTGAGTCTCTGAGCAAAACTTAATCGTTTGCAGGAAGGTCTCTGGAGGTCCATTTCTTTTTTTTTAGATCTTTTGCATGGAACCATGGAAAATCATCAAACTGATGGTATCCTGAAATGCTTTTCCGTATTGGGATCACATCCATAAGCTGGAGCTTCAATTTATTGCATACTAAGAGCTGTTGTATTACTTAAAAAACGAAGTGCTTATATCGCCAGGCGTGATGCACGAGCTCCCATGTTCAGCGCTTCAATACTGTTTTGGTGGTCCTCCAGACGTTTCTGCTGACCCCGCTCCATGCCTGGACTCAGAACTCTCCAAAACTGGGTCAGATCCTGCCATGGGCCAAGTCATTTGCACTCAGCCTGGTCCAGTAAACCCAGTGAGGACTGAAAGCCAGCCTTCATTTAGCTGCATCTCCATCCAGACCAAGACTAATGGGACTAACTCCAGAACCAAAGAATCAGACACAGTTAATCAGCACGAGCTTCATTCATACCCAAGCTCAGAGGAAGACGATGCCCAGGATAACAGCCCTGTTCTGGACACAAAACGCCCACATATTCCCCGTCCATCTATCATCAGGCCACAAACGGTAAGCGCACTTACTGTATGCCAGTAATATCTGCATTGAACTTTTCTAATATGATCCGATTGAGGTTCAGTGTGTGAAATTGCTTAGCGATTGCAAATGTATTTTGAACATAGTGATAACACTTATTACAGCCTCAAGGCTTTAGGCTGAATGGAAATCGGATACTAGTTTTAATACTTATGTCTTTTTATGGCATATAATTTATATAAATAGCAGAAATTGCAAGAGAAGTATGCTAGCACACAATTCTGATGAGTTGTATAACAGCCATGCACTGTGATCAGCTATAGCTATTTGCTAGTCAGTAGCAGGAGTTATAAGGGGGAGGGGCATCCACATCCTAGAAAGGATTTGATTGGACCATATTTTGGTAGAGCAAGTTATTTCATATGACGTACTTCCAGAAAACATGCCATTGAGATGAATGGGAATGCTAATGAATAGCTCTCTGCAGGTATTGTAGACCTCCCTGAATGCTTCTTGTCTCACATCATCACTGCCCATAAATCCAGCATCCCGTCTCTCCGTGAGGAAGATTGATCTTCCCCTTGTTTGACCTCTAGCTGCACAGCCTGTCCTTCACTTCCTCTGCTGTGACAAGGACTCTTTTTAGATTCATGCCAAGAGACTTTCCCCATCCTTTGTGTTTTAATTCAAACAAATGCTTCTTTATGGGCACACACAAACTTATACACACAGAAAACACACAGTAGTGTTGAAGAAGCAGCCAGTGCTGACGAGAACACTCATGCTGAAGTAATATGGTGGTAGTATATGACACCTGGTACCCACAATGATAGGTCAGTTACGGTCTCGAGTTCAAATGCAGTGAATATGTGTGTGTGGTCAATTAAAGAAGTGGGGGATGGATGCCATTAAAGGGCTATCATTTTTCTACATGAGCCTCTAACTGCTGCATGTGCTGTCTCTGTGTGTGTGACCTGGTAATCCCTACGTTATGGGGACAAAATGTCCCCACAAAGATGGCAATATCCGAAATCCTTGTCCTTGTGGGGACATTTTTAGGTCCCCATGAGGAAAACATCTTATAAATCACACAGGAGGAGTTTTTTTGAGAAAGTAAAAATGCAGAATGTTTCCTGTGATGGGTAGGTTTAGGGGCAGGGGCAGTGTAGGGGGATAGGATGTACAGTTTGTACAGTATGAAATCCATTACGCCTATGGAAAGTCCCCATAAAACATGGAAACACGACATGTGTGCGTGCGTGCGTGCGTGCGTGCGTGCGTGCGTGCGTGTGTGTGTGTGTGTGTTAGTGATGTTTGCTCATGTACAATGTGAAACATGATTCAGAGATAAAACCATGCTACAGCTATCAAGTTAACAAGCCCTATATTTTGTTCCTCATGTAATAGTCATGATGCGACAGTGAATATATATATATATATATATATATATATATACATATAATATATATATATATATATATATACATATACATATACATACACACACATTATATGAATATTTCTTAAATATATATGTGTGTGTATTCAAATGTTCATAATAATTATACACACACACACACACACACACACATATTATGTAAACACAAACTTTTATTTTGGATGCGATTATTCGCGATGTGACCCTGGACCACAAAACCAGTCATAAGGTTCCATTTTTTGAAAATGAGATTTTCCAAAAAAATAATGCAAAAGCTGATTAATGGAAAATAAGTTTTCATTTGATGTATTTTTTCTTATGATAGGACAATATTTGGCTGAGATACACTATTTTAAAATCTGGAATCTGAGGGTGCAAACAAAATCTAAATATTGAGAATATCGCCTTTAAAGTTGTCCAAATTAAGTCCTTAGCTTTGCAAATTACTACTAATAATATATTTTTATATATTTACTGTAGAAAATTTACAAAATATCTTTATGGAACATGATCTTTACTTAACATCCTAATGATTTTTGGCATTTAAAAAAATAAATCTATAATTTTGACCCATACAATGTATTGTCAGCTATTGCCACAAATATACCTGTGTGACTTTGTGGTCCTTTATTATACAAGTGACACATCAGTTGGACTTCAGATTTTAGTTTTTCAAAGAAAGTGTTTTTTTTTTTTACTTTTTCTTCTCATATCTTTTTAGATAACTGGTATCAGTCTTAGAGAGGTTCGCTAAGTAGCTTGCTAGGACTTCTTAGGGGTTGGCAACATCAGTCCTGGAGAGCCTCTGTCCTGTCCAGCAGAGTTTAGTTCCAACCCTAAATGAACACACCTGAACAAACCAATCAGTGTATTCAGGATTAAGTCTACAGGCAGGTGAGATTTGTTTTCAGGGTTGGAGCTAAACTTCAGGGCTCTCCAGGACCAACGTTGCCTACCCCTGTCTTATGGAACCTACTTAAAGAGGTTGTTCAACATTATTACACAAGTCACAGTTCTCATGCAATATGGGAGGAAGAAAGATCTTTCTGAAGCATGAAATGGTGAAATACACCCACTGTAAACGTTTCTCTTTGTGAGCTTTGGTTAGGTGTGGCTCAAATGCAACTGCCAGGACGCTTGGAGAAGTTCTTGAGTCTGCAGAGACACCAGCAGCTTCAAATACCTGCTGCTCAACAATGGCTTTTTAGCTGCCCTTTTACCTTTTACTATAATTTGTTAATAAACTAATTTCTCTAATAAGCCTATATCTGTTCTTCTGAGCTCTTACTCACACAGTTCGATAATCTATATATATTTTTTGCGAAATAGTTTTTCACCTTTTGCAAGACATTGCACCATTTCATAGATCTTTCTTCCACCTCATATTGCATGAGAACTGCTTACAGTTTTTGCCCGTTGATTGAACACATTTATCAAAACTTCGCTCATTTGTGCTCATTCGCTCATTCTACACTTTCAGATCAGGGTGAACACACTAGTCTACTTTATATAAAACACTGTAGTCTTTAATTTGCACTGTTTTTATTCAGGTTATCAGTTAGCATTCTGCGAAGCAATGCAATAATACAGTTTCTGTTCTTTTTTTACAACAAAGGTTTTCACAACAACCGAAATGCTACAAATGACACTGTACATCTCAGTACTATACTTCACACTACAGTACAATCTCAATAGTACAGTGCGATGTACTGTACTGTATGTTACACAAAATAAAATAAAAATGTTACTAAAGGAGCACTAGCCAACTTGCAATACAGTAATGTGATACGGTACAATATGTAGATACAGTCTGGTATGGAGAGTTGCTGTTTTCCAATCTGAATGTCCTTTTGATGGATACAACTGTGAACCGGTTTAGATGTGGGTGGACCCTCTGCCCAGCTTTCCTCACTGTCAGAGCCATGACTTACCACATGAACCACCAAAGCTGCTCTAATATCATCTGAAATATTGTTCTGTGTATAGCCTCTTTGACCATCTCTCTCTCTCTCTGAGATTTCATTTTTGAACGAAGTGTCTTATGTATGATGAAATAGAGTGTAGTATGCAGGACCAAGTGTGTTGCATAAAGGCGTAAGTGTGTTGCAGAATTGCAACTAGAGGGCAAAGCAGCGCTTTTGTTTAAGGAATGGGTACATGTGTTTGAGGTATGGTAATAAAAGCTTCAAGTTGTGTTAAAGCAGTTTAAGGGTCTATTAGTGTTTAAGCAACGGGCAAAAACTGTTAAAATGGGGAACAACCTCTTTAATATTCACAATGACACTGAATAAACACTAAACTGACTTCAGATGAATAACAGCCGACATGCATACGGTACTTTTCTTGTTATCACTGTAAGGCTGCAACATACAGTCACATTGAAAATGTGAACAACAGCAACGTCTTATGAGTTATCTACTATAGGTTAACATAAACTTTAATTTAGCCCCATTGTAAACTAAGCATATGTGAGTGTGAAGATGTTTTGTGATGTTCAGCGGAAAATCCAGATGAATCCAATCACACCTCCTTTATCCAGGCCACAGGAAAAAGGAAAAGCATGTCAAACAAAGGGAAACCTGAATGTGTGTGTGTGTGTGGGAGTGTGTGTGTGGGAGTGTGTGTGTGTGTGTGTGTGTGTGTGTGTGTGTGTGTGTGTGTGTGTGTGTGTGTGTGTGTGTGTGTGTGTGTGTGTGTGTGTGTGTGTGTGTGTGTGTGTGTGTGTGTGTGTGTGTGCTGACACTGGCTCATGTATGAACTTCTGTACGTTCATATTTTTGTGAACCACATCAACCGATCATCTGCAAATATTAGAGTCAGCACAAATGTTAAACCGTGATTAAGCAAAAATTAGACAGCAATGAGATTACAATGAGGGAAACTTTGCTGAGTCTTCTGTATTAAAGGGATAGTTCACCCAAAAATGAAAATTACGCCATGATTTACTCACCCTCAAGCCATCCTAGGTATATATGACATTCTTCTTTCAGACGAATTTTATCGAAGTTATATTAAATATTCTCCTCACACAAACCCATCGATTTGCTTCAGAAGAGAGCCGTGTGGATTACTTTTATAATGGATGGATGTACTATTTTGCGCTTCAAATTTTGGTCTGCCATTGCCATTATAAAGCTTGGATTAGCCAGGACATTTTTTCAGGACATTTAAATTATGGGATCATTTTCATTTTTGAAAATAAAGGGTGAACTATCCCTTTATTTTTTATAGCTGTATACCAGGGCTATTTAAATCTTACCCTGGAGGGCCAATGCAGTGCAGAGTTTAGCTCCAACCTTAATCAAGCACACCTGAACATGCTAATCAATGTCTCCAGGATCATTAGAAAATCACAGGTTGGTGTGTTTGATCAGGGTTGGAGCTAAACTCTGCAGTGCATTGGCCCTCCAGGGTAAGATTTGAATAGCCCTGCTGTATACTCTTTCTGCACATCAAAATATGTCTATTTATATTTTTTGTTTTATGTCAAGTAAAGAATTTTAGGTAAACTGAATACAAAATGTATATTTTAATGAAAATAGTTTGAAGTCTTTTGAGCTATGAAAGAGCGACCTCTAAGCAAAGTTCTGCTGGGAACCTTCGTTTTACATTTATCCAAAGTAACTTACTGTACACTGCATAATCCATTTGCATGTAGCTTTTTATAAGTTTATGCATTCATGGGAAACCCAAAACCTTGTCGTTTGCTTGTGTCATGTTCTACTGTTCTAAATGAGAGGAAATGCTGAGTTTGTAATAACATTCATTTTAATTTTAGCCACGTGTTTTCTATTATTTTTGTTATGTAAAATTATACAGCGAGTCACTCTGGAATGCAAGTTTCCTTCCTAATTTTGGAAGTTATAGTGTTGTTTTTTCATGTAAGTCATAAGTCTGGAAAAAGAGCCATGTTGGAATTTTTCAGTCTGTCTTCGGGGGACTGTTATTTAGTCCTGTGATTTTTATATCACTCAGGGTCACAACATTAAAATGAGTTTAAAATAGTTTGTTTGACAGTGTTCTTTGTTTCTCTGTGTTCTGAAAATAGGAGCACCCAATCCAAAACAGCCTGCCAGTCAGAACAGATTATATTGAGCCAGAGGATGGACCGTTATCAGGTACAGAAAACACACACACACACACACACACACACACACACACACACACACACACACACACACACACACACACACACATATACACACACACACACACACACACAGGCATGCACACACTCACACTCCAAGGACAGATAATTACAAAAGAGGTAAAGGATGGACAGATATCTAAAAACAACACAGGTTTCCTCTCCTCCTTTTCCTCTCAGAGTTGGAGATTTGGAGAGGAAACCTATTGAAGCAGACAGTGGAAAAAGACAGCGGTCTTTGTGGAAAATATAATCACATCGAATCATGGCCTTGAATTTTGGGCTTCAGCGTGGTGCTTTACTGACCGAGTCTGCCACTCGGTCAGGGACCTTTAATAAACAAGGGGAAAGTCATTTTTATTTCTTCTTCCATGTCCCATTATGGTTGGCCTATAAGAGGATTTTTTAAGGACATATGGCAGCATAACAAGACTGTCTGGGTAGCATTTGTAACCCAAACATTAGTTAAAAGCAAGAGAAAACCATATTGACAGATTGCCATGGATGACAATAAAATGTTTCAATAGCATTTTGAAATAAATATAGATGTCTTTCATTCGCAAGAGATAAAATCAAGATATTGCATCCCAAATGTTACCTATAGAATATAAGGAAAGTAATTTTATAATTTGCACACTGCCAACAAACCATGATTTTTTTTGTATGTAATTGCTAGCAGAAAATGTTATCATTCTAGATTTATGGAATAACAGTTGATCATTGATATTTTGGTCCATTTTGCCAGAATTTAAGGTTTTCAATATGTT
Organism: Pseudorasbora parva; assembly: GCF_024679245.1. Lineage (NCBI taxonomy): Eukaryota > Metazoa > Chordata > Actinopteri > Cypriniformes > Gobionidae > Pseudorasbora > Pseudorasbora parva. The sequence continues at coordinate 29,891,680 of NC_090187.1, read as the reverse complement.
AGCATTTTACTAGTATACTAACACACTGTATATAACCTCAAAGCTAACACACATGCATTATAAACCACAAAACACCACTTTTAAATTCATTGGGTTTTCTGCAGAAATGTTTATAGATTTTTCAGTAGGCTGTTTCTGAGGAGTCTTTTTGCTCAGGTCTCATGAATAATTTTTGTGTTTGTTTTGCCAAACTGCAGAAAACAAAAGTGAAGTGTGCGCATGCATGCACACACACACACACACACACACACACACACACACACACACACACACACACACACACGTTTGTTTTTGTGAAATGTGAAGACATTCCATAGGCGTAATGGTTTTTATATCGTACAACCCATATTTTCTATCCCCTTACACTGCCCGTGCCCCTAAACCTACCCATCACAGGAAACATTCTGCATTTTCACTTTCTCAAAAAAAACCCTCATCCTGTATGATTTATAAGCCTTTTGAGAAGTGGAGAAACGGGGAAATGTCCTCATAAGTCACCCTCTTCTGTAATACCTATGTCATACCCATGTCTATACACATTTGTGTCCTGATATGTCACAAAAACAAACACACACACAGTCACACACACACATCTCTCCGGCGCTGGCCTTTAAGTCAATTCATGCAATGTAGACAATCATCAAGACATCTGATAGAAAAAGCAAATGATATTGTACAATCCATCTATGGATTTTTTTTTTTTTTCTAGTATGGAGTGTTAGTGTGCGTGTGTATGCATGTATGTTTTTGGAAAACATGCTGGAAAATCATTAGTGGCTTCAGCTCTGTTAATTCAGCAGAACAATAAACCACAAGGGAAACCAAAAATGTGAAAATTGGAATAGTTTAGCAAAAATATGACTTTATATGGACACATTTGCCATAATTAAAATAAATATATAAAATATTTCTATTATACTTATTCTATATTTTTTGAAATACATTAGATGCCTAAATATGTAAAAAAAATAATAATAATAACATTTGAAGTCATCATGAAATCAAAATGGACAATTCTTATTTTATTATGGAATATCGCAGTATTTATAAATGTTATAAAGGTGCTATCGCAACCTTTAAAGTCGGCATGAAACGGAAGTTGGGATAGTCATTTCCATATTCTGGAATGAGAAAAATGTAAGGTGAAAATTGATTTCTTCTCTGAAATCTTTTCTCTTCTCTGATGACGTGTTTACTGGCGCGAGGGCGGGACACGCATACGGGACTGTTTCATTTACTTCTGTTTCATGCCAACTTTAAAGATGTTTGTCATACTTCCCTGCATAATTCACTGCTGCAATTGGTGTGGTTGCTATGCTATACTGTCTGGTTGGTTATTTTATACGATTTCTAAAAAAAAAAACGATTTCTAAAAAAATAAAGCAAAATAAATATATGACACTAGTGGATATTATTAAAAAATTGTGGTGATTTCAGTAAAAGTGTAAGTCAAAGTATGGTCTGTATGTATGCACTCATAGAGGAATGCATCTCTGTGTGTGTGTGTGTGTGTGTGTGTGTGTGTGTGTGTGTGTGTGTGTGTGTGTGTGTGTGTGTGTGTGTGTGTGTGTGTGTGTGTGTGTGTGTGTGTGTCACAGGACTTGCTGATTCAGCATATTTATAGTCAGTTGGTCATTCAGTCAGGCTGCTCTCTATTGTTTTCTCCAGTTCTGTCCACCTCCAGTGTGTCACATGTTAGGAGTCCCCAGAGGACCAGACCTTGCCTACAAAACCTCTTTGTTTATGCTGCATGTCTGTGTGTCTATGTTTGTGTAACCTTATGAGAGGAAATCAGTGTGTGGTAGATACAACAGACATCCTTAATTCAGTGTTTCTTGTCATGTCTCACTAGAATATCTGTGAGGAAGTGGGACAGTACAGTGAAACAAAGTAGACTAGACCCCTTGACCTTGTGGCAGATTTTGACGTCTGCGGAACGTCATGTGTAGACACCATTTGAATATGAATCAGGGGCTATAAAAGAGGCTATAAAAAATAATAACGCAATATTACAGATGCAGTTTTTTTTTTACTATTGATTTGAATGACGTTAAACTGTTTTTTTAGGTCATGTCCTGTCTTTTCAAGATTTTATTTTACTCAGAATTTGCTCCTTCATATAGTTATATGATGGATAGATGCACTTTTAAGGTCTTCAAAAATGACCCAACAATTCACTGCTATTATAAAGCTGGGAAGAGCCAGGGCATTTTTAATATAACTCTGATTTTATTCATCTGAAAGAAGAATGTTATATACACCTATAGGATGAGTAAATCATGGGGTAATTGTAATTTTTGGGTGAACTAACCCTTAATAAAAATGGTTTGAAGTCTCTTGAGCTATTATAGAGCGACCTCTAAGCAAAGTTCTGCTGGGAATCTTTACGTTTATCCAAAGTGACTTACTGCAGAAACAGAACGTGTACAGATGACAATGTTGTCAAAATAAACCCTGTTCACACAGATCGCCGAAAACGACTAAAAACGCTATATTATGCATACCAGGCCAGTAGTTGGCCATGTCAACTCTATTACTTGAGTAAAAGTAAAAGTACTACTGGTCAAATATTACTCCGTTACAAGTGAAAGTTGTAAAAACAGATTTTTACTCAAGTAAATGTACATAAGTATTTCTTTTCAAAAGTACTTATGTATCAAAAGTAAATTTCCTTTTTATGCCAATGCACTATTTTATTATTGTTGTATAAATGCACACTGTCATCATGGTTTAAGCCATTCAGTGATGCTCTATCCAGCATACTAGCATATGACTAACTTAAACTCATTGTATAAAAGTTACAAAGCTCATTACAAAGCTGCTGTCACTTGAAGGCCGAATGCACAGATCCAATACACGGATACACATCTGATATTCTCCCAACTTTACTCTCCTCTTTCTCCCAGACGTTTATATTTTTAATATTGTATAAGACATGCACCAAGTGTATGCCAACTAAACTAATCTTGATTTTTTTTTTCAAACTGAAGCATATTTTCAAAGTATGGCAATGGGTGCACACACTGTGCCTAAGAACCGTCTTCTTCCATTTAGCTATGAACTGATCAGTGTTTTAAAAAAAAATGAGGAAAGTGTATATGACCATAAAAGAGTGATTCCTGATAGACTGTCTGCAACAAGAAAAACAAAAAACCTTTTAAAGAAGGAAAAAATCATCCGCCGACTTTCAGAGCTGCTACAGAAACGACTTTCGACCTTGATAGAAAAGATCTTGTTTGTAGTTTACATAGAGACAATAACGGTATCGTTTTTAAAAAACTCGCATTTCCAGGCCCCCAAAACACTGTTATCGTGTAAATGAATGGAGAAAAGATATACAATTTTTTTAAGGTGAAAATGGTGTCA